>NW_027217677.1:0-2500 GCF_042767895.1 Penaeus vannamei | reverse complement strand
GGGGCCTCAGAAGCTTTTTTTTTTTTTGCAAAGAATTGTGACAAGGGATGAAACAAGGCTCTACCAGTATGATCCCAAGGACAAAATTCAATCAAAGCATTGGCTACCCCGGGGAAGAAGTGGACCAGCCAAAGCAAAATCTAAGCGTTGAAGAGGAAAGGCCATGGCCACTGTCTTCTGGGATGCAGAAGGGATTTTGCTAGTTGACTTCCTCGAGAACAAGACTATTACCTCTGATTATGAAAGCTCTGCTAGGTGAATTTCGATGGCAAACCATCCGACATCCCCCTTACAGCCCTGATTTAGCTCCATCTGACCACAATTCCTTTAAGGGTTCATGTTTGAAAATGTTATAACACGTTGGTACAAGAATCCTTCCAAACAATTTTTAGTTATGGACTTTTTCCACAAATCTTTTGAAACCCCCTCGTATATGTATAAATATATACATTTATACATTTATATTTATATATATATATATATATATATATATATACATATGAATAGATAGATAGATAGATAGATATAGATATATACACTATTTATCTATATTTAGGTATTATTTGTATAAGTAAATATATATAAATACATATATATATTTATATATATAAACATGTACATATATATACATACATATATAACAGACACGCACACACAATATATATGTGTATATATATATATATATATATATATATATATATATATATATATATATATATATATATATACATACCATAGCCTGGAGGAAAACGTTTACATATACACAATCTTCCCCAGGTGAGGAATAGGACGGTGTATATTTGTTGATTAAAACCTGAAAATAAGCCTGGGAAAGGATAAATTGAAACTCCGGACTGGCGTAATCGATCTCTAGGACACCCACGAGCGTCAAAACTCACATATTCTCAATTTTTCTCTCTCCCCTTCGCAAAACCATAAAGTAAGGGAATGAGAAACGTAAAGCGAAACGAAAGAGATGCAAAAAGTAGCGAGAAAGTCCTTGAAGAGGCCGAATGATATGAAAATAAATCAAAGTAGCTGTAACAACGTGGTTTAGGGTACTCCGTGAGAGTGAAAGTGGGACAGTTAGATGGTAACAGCGTAATTTTTGTAGTTGTTGCGTCTATGGTTGTTTTCCTTGCCATTTGGGTTCTTGCTCGGCGAAAAAGTAGTTAAACGACTCCCAATGGTCTACTATCGAACGCCATATTGGAGGAGGATAGACAGTCCACATGGACCTAGGGGAATGGACGTATTTGTTTCAACTTAAAACGCCCCATAGCTTCCACAGTTTTTGCCTTTGGACACGGTGTAAGGCTGTTCCGCTAGATTTTTTTTTTATTAGTAAAATATTCCTTCTCTCCTCTCTTTCTCATTCTCCTCTCCTCCCTTTCTCCCTTTCTCATTCTCCTCTCCTCTCCTCTCCTCTCCTCTCCTTTCCTCTCTTTCTCTCTCATTCTCCTCTCCTCCCTTTCTCTCTCTCATTCTCCTCTCCCTTTCTCTTTTTCTCACTCCCCTCTCCTCTCTTTCTCACTCGTTCCAGCTCTCCCTTATCCCTCTCTCCCTTCTCTTCTCCCTCTTTCCATCTCTCCCTTCTCTTCTCCCTCTCTCCCTTCTCTTCTCCCTCTCTCCCTTCTCTTCTCCCTCTCTCCAGCTCTGTCTCCTTGATATTGAAAAATATGCTTATTATTCAGTGTATATTACGACGCCCACCACCCAAAGTAAAGTGAAACTCGGTTCTGCAGAAGTACAGCCTACTTCTTAAAAAAAAAGTTCATCTTTTCCTTGTGAGATTCCTGGTAGTTGCAAACCGGCTGTGATGCAATGGGGGGATCTCTCACCGGGCCGGCTGTCATGAGGATTATGCAATCACACGCGGGATTAGGATGTAATGGGAATGAAGTCAAAGAATATTGCTGAAGTGATTAATTTCCGGGATATCTTGATTAGGTATTAATGAACCGGGTTTGTAATGTAGGCCTATAGTGAAAAAAGAAAAGAGAGAAAGAAAGAGAAAGAAAGAACTACAGGGGGAAAAAGTCGAGGCGCTTAACAAGTGGGGCCTTGGGCATTATACGGCTGCGGAGGCTGGCCAAATTTGGATTCCAGCATACATATATGTGTGTGTGTGTGTGTGTGTGTGTGTGTGTGTGTGTGTGTGTGTGTACATACATACATATATATATATATATATATATATATATATATATATATCAGTATATATATATACATATATATATATATATATATATATATATATATATATATATATATATATATATATCAGTATATATATATATACATATATATATATATATATATATATATATGTATATGTATATATTTACATATATATATATATATATATATATATATATATATATATTCATACATACACACACACACACACACACACACACACACACACACACACACACACACACACACACACACACACACACACACACACACACACAAACACACACACAAACACACACAC
>NW_027217675.1:0-13310 GCF_042767895.1 Penaeus vannamei | reverse complement strand
TTTTTTTTCCCCCTTTTTTCCCCTTTCCCCCCTTTTTTCTTTTTTTTTTTTTTTTTTCCTTTTTTCCCTTTTTTTTCTCCCTCCTCTTTTCTTTCTTCCCCTTCCCCCCTTTTTTCCTCTCTTTTTTTCTTTCTCTTTTTCCCCCCTTCTTTTCTTTTCTCTCTCTTTTCCCCCCCCCTTTTTTTCTTTTTTCCCTTTTTCCCTTTTTCTCCCCCTCGTTCTTCTCCCCCCCTCGCCTTCTTCTCCCCCTCGTTCTCCCCCCCCCCTCGTTTTCCCCTTTTTCCCCCCCTCTCTCTCTCTCTCTCTCTATCTATCTATCTATCTATCTATCTATCTATCTATCTCTCTATCTATCTATCTATCTCTCTATCTATCTATCTCTCTCTCTCTCTCTATCTATCTCTCTCTCTCTCTCTCCATCTCCCACTCTCGTCATTTTGCTTAGTACAATCGCTCTCCAGTTAATTATATTTACTATGCAATCAATATTTTTTTCATAAATGATACCAGAGTACACAAAGAAAACATCAAAATACTCTAATTCTAAATTTACAATGTAAATATAACAATTCTAATGAATATGAGAGTACACAAAAAAATACTCTAAACAAGATATTATGATTTTGTGCAACACTTTAAGACTAAGATACCACGGAACTTCGCTGGATAATGACACTTAATGACAAACACAACAGGTGCCTAACAACCGAAGCACCCTGACCTAAAGCTAATTAGCAAACGACCTTATCAACAGATCGTTAGTTAATTATCGTCCGGTTTTCTTTCTTTCTGCTTCGTAAAGAAAATGGTAAATATATAAATAAATACATAAAAAAAAAAAGAAAAAAAAAAAAAAAATAAAATAAAAAAAATAAAAAAAAAATTTTTGACTTCATACATTCTTTTACAAAAATAAATGAATCGATAACAACTAATAAACAATAATACAAAAAAACATTGCAAAAACAAATTAATAATGACAACTGATAAATAATAACGCCAAAAACAACAACACTGCAACAATAAATAGATAAATAGATGACACTCGATAAACAATAATGCCAAAAAAACAACACTGCAAAATAAATAAAATATCCAAGATACAACACTGCAGAAAATGTGCAACACCGTAAACAATTTGACAATGCCTCCCGCCTTCCTTTGCCGGCAGCCGTCAAAAAACTTTCTTGATCTGAAACCAAATTTACGCGAGTTATTTCGCAAATTTTCGCGCTGCTCGGGATTATAAGAGAGAGAAGAGAAAGAGGGGGGGGGGGGAGAGGAAGAGAAAGGAGAAGGGGAGGGGGAGAAGGGGGGGAGGGGGGAGGAGGAAGGGGGGGGGGAAAGGGGAAAGGGGGAGGGGGAAAAAAGGGGGGGGGGAAAAGGGAGGGAAAAAAAGGAAAGGAGGGGAGGGGGGGAAGAAGAAGGGGGGGGGAGAGGGAGGAGGAAGAAAAGGAAGGAGGGAAAAAGAGGAGGGAAAGGGGGGAAAGGGGAAAAGAAAAAGAAAAAGGGGAAAGAAGAAGAAGAAGAAGAAGAAGAAAGAAAAAAGAAAAGAAAAGAAAAAACGAAGAAAAAAAGGGAAAAGGGGAAGAAAGAAAAAGGGAAGGAGGGGGGAGGGAGGGGGGGGGGAAGGAGGGGGGGAGGGAGGGGGGAAAGGGGGGGGAAAGGGGGAGAAGAAGAAGAAGAAGAAGAAGAAGAAGAAGAAGAAGAAGAAAAGAAGAAGAAGAGAAGAGAGAGGGGGGGAGAGAGAGAGAGAGAGAGGAGAGAGAGAGAGAGAGAGAGAGAGAGAGAGAGAGAGAGAGAGAATGTAGAGAGAGAGAGCGAGAGAGAGGGGGAGGGAGGGAGAGAGGGAGAGAGTGTAGAGAGAGAGAGATAGAGAGAGAGAGAGAGAGAGAGAGAGAGAGAGAGAGAGAGAGAGAGAGAGAGAGAGAGAGAGAAAAAAAAGAAAAGAGAGAAAGAGCGAAAGAAAGAGAGAGAGAGAGAGAGAGAGAGAGAGAGAGAGAGAGAGAGAGAGAAAGAGAAAGAGAAAAGAGAAAAAGAAGAAAAAAAGAGAAAGAAGAAGAAAAGAGGGGGAAAAAAGAAAAAAGTCTTGAAACAACGCCTTTGCTCAGAACATGTGTCGTGCTTGTCTCGCGTGGAAATAAAGTTGGTGATGCCAAAGCAATAATGAAATGACACTCTTTTCCGTCACACGTCTTTGACACTTTGTTATCTGATTCATCTTCGTTATTCTTTTCATCTCTTGTTATTGGCGTCCGCTATTTTATTTTTTTATTAAGGTTTTGTTTATATAATTATCCTAATATCCTTGTTCGATTTCAGTAAGAATAATAATCCGTTTATCTTACGGTTATATGTTATATATGTTTGTATAATCTTAACACACACACACATACACACACGCTCACACAAACACACACGCTCAGACAAACACACACGCACAAATACACACACACACACACAGACACACACACACACACACACACACACACACACACACTCCCATTAACACCCCTCCCCCTCCCTATAGACACCTATTACCACTGCAAGAAACATCAACATTATCGTACATCGTGTCAACAGATCTGTCTTTCCTGACAAGCACTTTTCGCTCAACTAAAACTCGTTATTAGAGACTAATTAATGTTTTGATATACGATTATTATCATTTAGATTCCGGGTTTTATTATCATTAAAGGGATAGCAAGGCAGCGTTGTAATTGTGATTGTTTGTGACTTGTTTGGATGTTAGTTAGTTAGTTAGTCTGTCTGTCTGTCTGTCTGTCTGTCTGTCTGTCTGTCTGTCTGTCTGTCTGTCTGTCTGTCTGTCTGTCTGTCTGTCTGTCTGTCTGTCTGTCTGCTTGCCTACCCACCTCCCCTCTCGTCCCTCCTCTCTCCTCTCTTCCGCTGCCTTGCCTTGCCTTCCCATGCCTTCTCTTATCTATCTGTCTATCTATCTATCAGTCACTTAATCTACCTCCTTCCTATCTTCCTTACCTACCCACCCACCCACCCACCTGATCCCACCGTCCGTCAACCTTACCCCCCCCCCCCAGCTAGCCTCCATCTTTCAAATCCAATCCTCTTCTTCTTTCATGGTCTCCGTTCCTGGCCTCCATTCCTGGCTTCCATTCCCGTCTCTATTCCTTCCATTCCTTCCGTTCCTGGCCACCGTCCGTACTCATTCCCGGCCCCCATTCCTGACCTCTATTCTTAGCCTTCGTTCGTCCTCCATTCCTGGCCACCGTTCCTGACCTCCATTCCTGGCAACCCGTTCCTGACTTTCATTTCTGGCCCCCGTTCCTGACCTCCATTCTTGGCCTCCGTTCCTGACCTCCATTCCTGGCCCCCGTTCCTGACCTCCATTCCCGGCCCCCGTTCCTGATCTCCATTCGCCCTCAGTCCTAGCAACTATTCCTCCCACTCCTGGCCCCGGTTCCCGTTCCTCCATTCCTGGCCCCCGTTCCCGTTCCTCCATTCCTGGCCCCCGTTCCCGTTCCTCCATTCCTGGCCCCCGTTCCCGTTCCTCCATTCCTGGCCCCCGTTCCCGTTCCTCCGTTCCTGGCCCTTGTTCCCGTTCCTCCATTCCTGGCCTCCGTTCCCGTTCCTCCATTCCCACCGCGCCCCTCTCGCCTGTCTCCGTCTCTCCCGGTGAAGGACGACCTCCCTTCGAAGTAGACCCATGTGTAGATCTGCCTGGACGCGAGTCAGCTTTGCAACGGAGTCTTCGTGTTCTGTCAGTCTCCTCGTTTTTATTTTTGTTTAGCTTTCTTCCTGTATGGTTGTCTATCTCTCTTTTTTATCTTTCTTCTCCATCTCCATTTCCTTCCCTCTCCCTCCTCAAGAAAGCATTAAACAAAAAGTCATAGTATGGACTCTTAAAGAACCTTGTATACGTTTTAGACAGACGACGAAAACCCCAACGAAAAAAAACAATGAACCAGAACCATACGGGAAAGGCTACATCAGGAGTAACTCGAGGAGGTGTCACGGCGTCTGATTCTATTTTTGGAAAAAAAAAAACACATGGAGTTCATTTTAATGACGTCACAAAAGTTACGGATGCTCTGCGAATATGGTCGATCATTTTGGTCTCTTCAGTTTTCAAAAGGGATGGAAAATAATGATTTTAAATGGTTATATTTTCATGGAACGATCATCAAAACAGACGCCATGACACCTCCTCGAGTTGCTACTGATCTAGCCTTTCTCGTATGATTCTGGTTCATTGGTTCTTTCGTTGGGGTTTTCGTCTGTCTAAAACGTATACAAGGTTCTTTAAGAGTCCATGCTATGACGTTTCTTTTTCTTTTTCTTTTTTTTCGATATTTTCCGGAGGGAGTGAGTGAGTGAGTGAGTGAGTGAGTGAGGGAGGGAGGGAGGGAGGGAGGGAGGGAGGAGGAAGGGGGAGAGAGAGAAGGAAATGGAGATGGAAAGAGAGATAAAAAGAGAGATAAACAACCAGACGGGAAGAAAGCTAAACAAAAATAAAAACAAGGAGACTGACAGAACACAAAGACGACAACGAACATAAAAAAAGAAAGAAAGAAAAAAAAAGAAAAATGCAGAAACAAGAGGGTGACAAGCAGGACCTCCGCGTACATGTCTCCTCTCCCCACCCCTTACACACCTCTCCCTCCTCCCCCCTCCACCCCCACTACCCTCCACACCCTTATCCTCTCCCCCTTCCACCCCCCCCCAACACACTGGGGGAGGCGGTCTATTCAATCAACAACAACAAAAAAATAAACCCTGGGAGATTTGGCTCCATTCGAGACGACTAAAATTTCTCACAAAGGGCGACTCTAAGAAAGAAGAAAAGAAAAGTGGAAAAGATGAAAAAAAGATGTGAAAAAAATATTTATCCCTGTAGACGCAAAAGAAGAAGAAGAAAATATCCCTGGAGTCGATTCTAAGAAGAAAAATAAAGAAAAGGAGACATCTTTTTATGTTTTTTTCATTTACAAACCCCTTTCTCTCTCTCTCTCTCTCTCTCTCTCTCTTTCTTTCTCTCTCTCTCTCTCTCTCTCTCTCTCTCTCTCTCTCTCTATATATATATATATATATATATATATATATATATATATATATATATATATATATATATATATATATATGCGTGCGTGTGTGTGTGTAAAGATTAAATCCTTTGTCAAACACCCCTTGTCATATATCCCTTGTCATACATCCCTTGTCATAAACCCCTTGACATATAACCTTTGTCAAACACCCCTTGTCATACATCCTTTGACAACCTCACCGAGACGATCTTGCAAAGCATCAAGGAAAGGGGGGGGGGGGGGGAGAGGAGAAATCACATGATTGCATTTCCAACTTACCTACCTACCTGTCGGTCTGTCTGTCTATCTGCCTACCTATTCACCGATTCATCTATCTACCTGCCTCCCTACTTCCTTATCTATTTATCTACCTACCCTACCCTACCCTACCCTCCCTACCCACCCATCCTACCTACCTATCTACTCACCCACCTCTTACCATACCCATTACCTTAACCCATACAACCTTTCCAAACCCCATTTCCATATCCTCTTAACTCACCCACCCATCCATCACCCATCCATCCATCACCCATCTCATCCCATTAAAAGAACACAGTGCGCAACACACTCCCGAATTTTCGCAAAAAATTGCCCCTTTCTAACAACCCCCCCCCCCCCTTTCCCTTTTTCCCCCTTCCCCCTTTTCCCCCTGTCCTTCCCCCCCTCTCTCCCACCCCCCCTCCCCTCCTCCCCCCACCCCCCCCTCTCTCCTTCCCTTCCCCCCCCCCTTCCCCCCCCCCCCGCTCTCTCCCTCTCCCCACCCCCTTCCCCCCCCTTTTCCCCCCCCCCTTCTCCCCCCCCTCTTCCCCACCCCCCTTTTTCCCTCCCTCTTCCCCCCCCCCCCTTTTTCCCTCCCCTCCCCTCCCCCCCCGCTCTCTCCCTCTCCCTACCCCACCCCCCCTCTCTCCCTCCCCCCCCCCTTTTCCCTCCTCTCCCCCCCTTCCCCTTTCCCCCTCCCTCTCCCCCCATCTCTCCCTCCCCTCCCCCACTCTCCTTGGGACCCCTTACCCCCCCCCCACGTGTCCATCCGCAATCTGGTTTAAAATTTCTCGCCCCTTTTTTTTGCGTTTAATTGGCGGGACGAAAAGCTGGGTTCTCAGATGGGACGGATCTGAATCTCTTTTTTTTTTTTTTTTCTTTTTTTTTTTTTTTTTTTTTTTTTTCAAACTGTCCTCCTTTTCTTTCTTAATCGGATTATTATTATTTTATTTTATTTTATTTACGAACTGCCTCCGTTTTCTTTTCCTTAATCCGATTTTCTTTTTTCTTCTTTTTTTGTGCGTATCTCATTAATTGCAAGATGACAAATTACTTTCCTTTTCTTTTCGCATTTATTTTTCTTTTTTTTCCTTCTCATCTTCCTTCTTCTTCACCTTCTCTTTCCGTTTTTCTTTCTTCTCGTACTCGGTACTTTTTCCTTTTTCCTTCCGTCGTTCTTCTACATCTTTCTTTTTCTTTTCTTTTTCCTCCTGATCTACAAAGAATTTTCGTTTTGCCTTAATTTGATATCCATCTTTCCTCCAAGAATTTCTACGTGGATTACAAACCAAGGAAATGTTATGATCTGGATTCTCAAATTCTTTAACAAATGGATGATACTAATTGGATCTATCGACAATGCGAAGGAGAGTGACTTCCTTATCTAATTCTCTCTCTCTGTTTCTCTCTCTATCTGTCTGTCTGTCTGTCTCTCTCTCTTCTTCGCCTCTGTATCGCTCTCTCCTCTCTTATCTCTTACTTCAACTCTCTATCTCCTCTCTCTCACTCTTCTCTTTCTTCTCTCTTTCTCTTCTGTTCCTTTTTATTTCTTTACTCTTCTATTCTCTTCTCCATCTCCCCCTCCATTTCTTTCTCTTCTCTCTCTTTAACTATCTTATCTCTTTTTTCTCTACTATCCTCTCCTCTCTTCTCATTTCACCCTTTCCCTTTCTTTCTCTTCTCTCCGTGTTTCTCTCTCCCTTCTCTTCTCATTTTGTTTCTCCCTCTTCCTTCCCTTCTCTTCTCTTCTTCCCCCTTCCCCTTTCTTCATCAGATATCTGTATTTACTCAACATCTCCCCTTCCCCGTAACATACACAGAATCAAATCGAAAGAAAAAAATATAAAGATACACAAAAAACGAACAAAAAATATATATATACATACATACTCAAAAAAGAAAGAAAATATTATATACCTACACACTAAAAAAGGGTAAAAAATATATATATATACATTAAAAACAAAACAAAGCATATATACACTCAAAAAATAAAAAATATATATACATATATATATATATATTTATTTATTTATTTAAATATATACTAAAAAAAAACGAAAAAAATATATTTATATACATACTCAAAAAAAAAAAAAAAAAAAAAAAAAAAGCCGAACACAAACACCTCGAAGTAATTCCCGAGTAAACAATACCTTTCCTCCCCGTCGCAATTCACTCCAAATTGCAAACACAGACGCGGGCGTTTGCAAGCCATCAGCCGTTGCATATTTGATGACGAAGCCGGAATCGAAGCCTCGGGAGCTAATTGGCGCGCTGTTTCCGGCTGTCGATGCTGAATGGAGGGTTATGCGGTCTATGTTGTTTTTATGCGGTCTATGTTGTTTTATGTGGGCTGTGTTGTTTTTATGCGGTCTATGTTGTTTTTAAGTGAGCTGTGTTGTTTTTATGCGATCTATGTTGTTTTTATGTGGGCTGTTATGTGGTCTATTTTGTTTTATGTGGTCTATGTTGTTTTATGCGGTCTATGTTGTTTTTGAGGTCTATGTTGTTTTATGCGGTCTATGTTGCTTTTATGCGGTCTATGTTGTTTTTGTGGTCTACGTCGTTTTATGAGGTCTATTTTTTTTTGTGGTCTATGTTGTTTTTGAGTTCTATGTTGTTTTTAAGGTCTATGTTGTTTTTTAGGTCTATGTTGTTTTATGCGGTCTATGTTGTTTTTGTGGTCTATGTTGTTTTTGTGGGTTTTGTTGTTTTTATGTGGTCTATGTTGTTTTATGTGGTCTATGTTGTTTTTATGTAGTCTATGCAGTTTTTGTGGTGTATGTTGTTTTTATGAGGTCTGTGTTTTTTATGGTTTATGTTGTTCTTGTGTGGTCTTATGTTGTTTTATGTGATCTATGTTGTTCTCGTGTGGTCTATGTAGTTTTATGTGGTCTATGTAGTTTTATGTGGTCTATGTAGTTTTATGTGGTCTATTTTCTTTTTAAATTGTCAGTCTTCATAAAGTCCAATTTATCTTTCTCACTTGCCTGTCTGTCAATCTATCTACGCTCGAGAGATATTTCAATCTCTGCTAAACTTTCCGACACGTATAATCTCGTCAAACTCACGCAGGAAAATATGATGTTTTATCTCTTTTCGTTTTTTTTTTTTATATTATCCTTCTGTTTTACCGCATATTTATTTTCTTTTTTAATCACCATTTTATCTCTCCTCTATATCTATCTTTTCTTTTAAATATCATTATTTATTATTGTTTTCCTGTTTATCTATCATTTCGTTTAATTGTTATTATTCTCATTCCCTTATATCTATCTATTCGTCAATCATTATTCTCATTCCCCTATATCTATCAATTCGTCTATCATTATTCTCATTCCCGTAATTCCATCTTTCCGTCTATCTATCATTATTCTCCTTTCCCTACATCTATTTTTTCCGTTTATTTACCATTCTTCTCTTTTCCGTGTCTCCATTTATCTTTCCATTTTATGCATCATTCATTTCATTTATTTTTCATAATTCCATTTCCTGTGTATTTACAACTTCCACTTTCATCCAAAATTCTCGTTAATTTACCATTATTCCATTTCCCGCCTTTATTTCATTCCTCGCGCCTCCGTATATTTTTCAAATTTACATTTCCCGCGCGTTTCCGTAACGGTCTAGATATCAGCTGGGATTTCGCGCGGATTTCAAAAGCTAAAAGCACGATCTTCTGCCATTAAATGAACAATGAAACATCTATTGTGTTGTGGGGCGCTGGAAATAATCGCTACATATCTATTAGAATATCATGTAAGGGTCAATCATCTATCTTACATGAATTAAACGTTTTGTAATATTATTTTACATGTATATACAGTATGCTATCCAGGTTTCATCAACAAAAACTCGAAACGCATTTTATGACGCGTATTTTTTTTTTCTTTTATAAATTCATATATTATATTGTCAACATTTTTTTTATTGTTATTGTTATTATCATAATCATAATTACTACTACTGTTATCATTATTACTATCATTATTATCATCATTATCCTTATTACCATAATCAGAGAAATAAATTTGATATCTCACTGTGCAGTCAAGAAGCAATTCATTTAAATTCCTTTTTTTATCGATTCGAAGAAAACAGAACGTTGCAGACAAAAGGTGATCATTCGCATTTCAATCACACCTGCTCGGGTTGGATGCTCACACTTTCTCTCCGTGTCGCTAATAAATGAATAAATAAATAAATACATACATAAACAAACATATTGATAAATAAAAAAGAAAAAAGAAAAAATCGTGTGCTTAACCTAGTTAGACTGTGTTCCAAATGTTATTACCTCATTATTATTATATTATCATGATAATTATCATTATAATAATTTCATTATCATCACTATCACCATTACCATTATCATCACACCATCAACACCGTCCTCTCTACCCTTACAAGAAAATAAAACACCATCATCACCATCCTATCCCGTCTACGCCAACAAAACACCATTATCATCATCAACACCGTCCTCTCAACCCTTACAAGAAAATAAAACATCATCATTATCATCATCATCATCATCATCACCATCCTCTTTCGTCCACGCCAACAAAACACCATCATCATAATCATCAACACCATCACCATCCTCCCCCCCTTACAAGAAAATATAACATCATCATCATCATCATCATCATCACCACCATCCTCTCCCGTCCACGCCAACAAAACACTATCATCATCATCTACACAAGTCCCCCCCCCCCACCCACCCCACCCACCCTTACACACACACGCACCGACCAAGCGAAAATGTACCACCTGAGTGCACTTGTTCCAGTCTGTCTGTCGGCAAACACAAGCAGGACCTCGACGCAGTTATTTGTTCCTTCGGCTGAACACTTTCCTGAACACTTTTCTACACGTGAACCTTTTGCCATGGTGTGTGTGCTTGCTTCCTTGGGGGTTTGAAATACGCTGTTCCCATTCTCTCGTCTTCCTTGTACCTCTCTCACATTTTTCTTTTTCTTTTTGTTTTTCTTTTTTTTCTTTTTTCCTCTTATTATTTCTTTTTTTTTCTTGTTATTTTTTTCGTTTCTATTTTTAATTTTTCTTATTTTTTTTCTTTTCTTTTCTATTTCTTTTCTTTCTTCTCATTTTTTTCTCTTTCTTTCTGCTTTTCTTTTCTTTTCTTTTTCTGGTTTCGTCTCCTTTCCTCTCGCTTCCCCCTCGAAGATAGGAGGAAAGGAGGGAGGGTGGAAGGAGGGAAAGAAGGAGGGAAGGAGGGAGCGAAGACAAGAAGGAGAGAAGGAAGGAAGGAGGGAGCGAAAACAGGAAGGAAGCGAGGGGGGGAGAAAAGGAAAAGGACGAGGGATAAAGGGAAAGGGAAAGGGAAAGGGGGGAGGGAAGGAAGGAAGGTAAGGAGGGAGAAGGAAGAAAGCAAGATGGGAAGAGGAGAAGGAAGGAGAAGGAAAGGACGAAGGAGGCAGGGAGGAAGCGAGGGAGTAAGACGAAAGGAAGGAAGGAGGGAGAAGGAAGGAAGGAAGGAATGAGGAACCATCCAGGAAAGGAACCGCGGGTCAACGTAATGAAAAACAAACACTGCCTGAATATGGCTTCCTCCCCCCACCCCTTCCTCCCCCCCCCCCCTCACATTCAACCCAGACCCACCCTTATCCCCATCCCTCCCTCCCCCCTTCCCCCCTCCCCCCCTCCTTCCCGCCCCCTTCCCCCCCCTCCCGCCCTCTTTCCCTCCCTCCCGCCCTCCTTCCCTCCTCCCTCCCCCTCCTTCCCTCCCTCCGCCCGCCCTCCTTCCCCCCCTCCCTCCTCTCCCCCGCCCCCTTCCCCTCCCCCCCCCCTTCCCTCCCTCCGCCCTCCTTCCCTCCCGCCCCCCCACCCCCTGACGCAAAGAAACCCCGCCTGAACCCCCCCTTCCCCTTTTCCCAAGACTCCTCGCCCCCATGCAACCCCCCCCCAACGCAACACCACGCCCACCACCACCTCACCGGAACAAAATCACACAACGCCCTCTTGCAATAACAATCAAGAAATAATACGAACTGAATCAAAGGAGAAAGGAAGAGAGAGAGAGAGAGAGAGAGAGAGAGAGAGAGAGAGAGAGAGAGAGAGAGAGAGAGAGAGAGAAAGAGAGAGAGAGAGAAAGAAAGAGAGAGAGAGAGAAATAAAGCGAGAGAGCAAGACAAAGAAAGAAAGAAAGAAAGAAAGAAAGAAAGCGAAAGAGCAAAAGAAAGAGATAAAGAGAAAACCAAAGAAAAACAAACAAAAACTCCCAACAAACAAAAAACACATGCACCCAAACAAACAAACAAAAAATATCCCCCCGACTGTACCAACACCCAAAGGCAGGCAGACACGGCACGGTCGCTGTACCCGGAAAGGAAGCGAGTGTCATGGAGGGTGATCCACCTCACACAGCGCCATTCGGTTTAGCAGTCCGGCCGTTTCGTGTGGTGGAAAAAGGGTTGTGGTCCAGTATGAGGGTTGTTAAGGACAAATAGAAAAAAAGTGAGGGTAGCAGTGATAATAATGGTAATAATAATGAGAATAGTGATAGTAGTGATGAGAGTAATTATAATATTGCTGTATATCATATCAATATCAATGACAGCTACAACAAAAACCATAATGGTAGTAATGATGATGATAATAACAATAATAAAGAAAATCATCATCATCATTATCATAGCAATAACAACAACAATAATGATCACGATGATGATAACAACAATTAGTCATAATAATAAACAAAACAATACTACTACTAATAATAATCATTATCATAACAACAACAATAATAATGAGAACAAAAATATCAATAATAACAATAACAATAAAAACAAAGACAAATTAAAAACACCAACAACCCAACCACTAATACCATACAATCCATACCACCACCACCACCATCAATAACAATACCAACAATTTACCAAATGATACCAAAAAATACCAACCAACCACAAGACAGACGAATCCACAACTCGACATGACGCTATTAGTTTACAACCCAAGGAAGGTGTGAAGTGAATGACCTTAATGACCTTAATGACCTTAATATTCTTGTGAAGTTTAAGGTCAGAAACTGTGATTCGTAAACGTGTTTGGATCATGTTTCGTGAATGGCATTTCGTTCATGTTGGTGTTTGTTTGTTTGTGTTTTTCATTCACTTGATCGTATATTTGTGTGTGTGTGTGTGTGTGTGTGTGTGTGTGTGTGTGTGTGTGTGTGTGTGTGTGTGTGTGTGTGTGTGTGTGTGTGTGTGTGTGTGTGTGTGTGTGTGCGCGCGCGCGCATGCGTACGTGTGTGTATGCGTGCGTACGAGTGTGCGTCCGTGCATGCGTGCGTGTATATATACGTGCATGCATGTATACTTGCGCGTGTACGTTTATACTTGCGTTCGTCTATACATACGCATACACACCGCGCATGCATCCACACCAACCATCGCGCCTCCCCCAGCCCTGCCTCCATCCACGCGCACCCAAGCAAGCACACGAGCACCCCGAGGAGCCAGCGTCTGCACACCCAACAACGTCTCTCTCTCCCACACAAGAACCTTCTCGAAATGCCGGCGGAGAGGCGCGGGCCGTCTTAAAACCCCGGGAACCGCACTTAACCCTTCCAGCACGAGGCGCCGTCCTTTCTTTAGTTTCTTCTTATTTCTCTCTTCCGTCTTTCTTTCTTTATTTCTTCTTATTTCTTTCTTTATTTTCGTTTTATCTTTCTTTCTTCTTCCTTTCTTTATTTTCTTCTTCTTTATTTATTTATATTATTCTTTATTTATTTATTTATTTTTTCTTTCTTTACTTTCTCCTTAACTCTTCGTTTCGTCTTCCTTTCTTTATTTTCTTCTTTCTTTCGTCTTCCTTTCTTTATTTTCTTATTTCTTTCTTTCGACTTCCTTTCTTTATTTTCTTCTTCTTTATTTATTTATATTATTCTTATTTATTTTGTCTTTTTTTCTTTATATTCTCCTTAACTCTTCCTTTCTTTAATTTCTTCCTTTTTTT
>NW_027217674.1:10000-13308 GCF_042767895.1 Penaeus vannamei | reverse complement strand
CTCTTACTACTGTTTTCTCTAAGAAAACTATAACAGGTTCGGTAAGTTTACCTATGAACTTGGTGGATATGACTTCACATTGCATTATAAGAAGGGAGCTTCTAATCATGTGCCCGACCTTCTTTCTAGACCTGTGGTTGACGAAGATGAGCCACAAGAGGAGTTTTGCCCTATTGCACAGGTGACAGACAGAGTCTACTGTTTTGCAGCCAGTATATATATATATATATATATATATATATATATATATATATATATATATATATATATATATATATATATATATATATATTAGAAGGTTCTCCCTGGTTCTGGGAATGACGTCACTACCGGGGATTGCCGAAGATCGCTGATGTTTTACATCTTCGGGTCTAAGGGCGTTGCTATGGGAGTTTTGGGGATACCAGAGGGTCTCTTCGAAAGATTTTTGCATGAATATGCTAAGCATACATTATTGACCAATATTCAAGGAAAAAAACAATGCACATAAGTCCTTTAACAGCGTATGGCGTACATATTCCTGTGTGTTGATATGATGAAGATCTTTTGGGTAAATTTTTGTATCCTGTAAATCTGTGGAATAACCAGAAGGCATTATGCGTTGATTATGGGCTTTCTTGCTGACTATTCTGTCGTTTAATATGGTTAAATGTTCACTTTCGGAAAATACAGGCACTGCAAGTAGTACAGAATGAGGATATGGAGTTTATAGGCCTATATATATATATATATATATATATATATATATATATATATATATATATATATATATATATATATATATATATATATATATATATATATATAACTGCCTCTAAAAGAAGGAGTAAATTTTGGAAATATTGGGATATGAAAATCGAGTGTAGAGATAACCGTTAATTAAACTTTGGGAACTTCTATTATGTTACATGTAGTCAACAATATTGTTTGTTTTTGTTGTTTTATCGTTATTCTTATCGTCGTTATTAGCGTTGATAGCAATATATATATATATATATATATATATATATATATATATATATATATATATATATATATATATATATATATATATACATATATATATATATATATATATATATATATATATATATATATGTATATATATATATATATATATATATATATATATATATATATATATATATATATATATATTGCTTCCCATATCGTTATCAAATGTAATTATATATCTGATATTTATTAGACATTATTGTTGATATCTCTTTCCTCATCATAATAGTATTTTTTAGCATCATCATCACTTGCCGTGCATTCATCATTACCATTAACCATTATTTGGATAATTATTATCATTGTTGTTGTACTATTATTATTACTGTTATTATTATTAACATTATTATTATTATTGTGTTGTTGTTGTTGTTGTTGTTGGTAGTATTAGTAGTATCAAAATTATCATCATTATCAGTATTATATTATTACTATTGCAATGTTATCATCATCATTTTTGTTATTACCATCATTATCACCATTAGTTTTACTGTTATTACACTTTGTGATCAGCTTTGTTGTTATTATAGTTATTATTATTGTTGTTATTGTTATTATTATTATTAATGATTTTATTATCATCATTATTATTAATATTATTTTTATGAGTTTTTACTGTAACCATTATCTTTTATTACTGGTTTTATAATTATTATCATTACTGTTATCGTTGTTGTTATCTTTCTGCTTATGCTATAGCTGTAATTGTCATCTCTACCATTATGATTTTTATCACTACCAACATCATTATCATTATTATCACGTTTTTATTATTGTTATAATAATAATTGCTATTACTATTATTATTATTATTACTATCATTATTATTATTATTACTATCATTATTATACTGATAATGATAATTGCTATCATCATTAGCTTTATTATCCTTATCCTTATCATTATCAATATTATTACATTTTTGTTGTTATTAGTATCATTTTATTTTTTATTGTCACTATTAATGCTATTATTAGTATTCTTATTAATATTATTATCCTGACACTGATCCTCATCCTCATTATTTTTATTATCATTTTTATCATCAGAATTATTAACATTAATATCATTTTCACTGACACAACCATTATTAATACACATATCAAAATAGTAAAGATAACGATAATTGTTTGTCATTGTCACTGACATTGCCATTGTCATTGTCTTATATTCATTTTCATTCTCATTCACATTTTGTTATCATTAAAGTAATTATTGTTCTTGGTGTTGTTGATGGTGCTATTATTGTTAGCATTACATTTATCATTTTTATTGTCGCCTTGATCAATACGAAAATAATGATAAAAATAGTAATAATAATATTATACCTCCGCCAAGGCAACAGGGTAAGTCATGCAATAAAAATATTCACACTAAATGAATTGACAAAAATCTCTCCATAACTTTTGAATTATCCTGCTAACTGAATCAGAATTAGGATCCGGATCACCACCAAAATTTAATGGAATATAAGTTGGGTAAGAAATACTCTTAGATATCCTGCGCAAGATCCACCAAAATTCAACGGCATCTCTAAGACGGTCTAAGACAGCTAAAAAAGAAAGAAAAAAAAATCTACCCTGGTTCCGGAGCATGATCCGGATCACCAACAAAAAAATATTTGCATGTTAATTGGGTAGGGACACACCTCTAGTAACAAATTCATAAAAATCTGTGCATAACTAACCAGCTAACCAATGCTACCAAAAACATCACTTCCTTGGCGCAGGTAATAATTGGTAATAATAATAATAATAATAATAATAATAATAATAAGAGCGCATACCTCCGCCAATAGGGTAACTGATGCAATAAAAATATTCACACGAAGAATTACATTAAAATCACCTTTTTCTCTAGTGCTTTGATGCCGTCCCTGTTTCCCTATCTCACAATGCTAATGAATCCTGGATCCGGATCATGATCTGCATCATGATTTATTAGCATCACGCATGGGCTACGACACACTTTTATGAATAATGTTGGGCTTAGACACTCCTCCGGTTAAAATGTGTCATAAAATCTGTTTATAAGCTTCGGGTTACCTCCGCAGGATCCGGATCATGATCCAAATTGCCACCAAAATGTAAAAGCATCTAAGGTGGACTAGGACACACCTTTTGTATAACATTTCAAACAAATCTGTTCGTAACGTTTTGAGTTATCCTGATAACCAACGCACCAAAACATAACCTCCTTGGCGAAGGTAATAATAATAATAATAATAACTAGACCTCCGTCGAGGCAATAGTCACTGATGCAATGAAAATATTCAGACGAAGAATAACATTCAA
>NW_027217672.1:5000-7500 GCF_042767895.1 Penaeus vannamei | reverse complement strand
ATGTATGCATGCATATACACATGTGCTTTGATTTAGATACCACTTTAGATACTGCTTGTCCTTTTAAAAATGATAGATAGTGTTTTTTTTTTTTTTTTCATTGCTTCTCTTTCATTCCACAAATCTGTTTTGTTGTTGTTTCTTTTTTCTTTTCTTTTTTCTTTTCTTTTTTTTCTTTTTTTTTTTTTTTTTTTTGCATGAAAAGAATGAAAGACTCATTTTCACATCTTTTATTCGTGTTTATCGTTTTTTTCTCTTTCTCTCTCTTTCACATTTTAATAGAACACCAGAGACAGAGAAGAACCTAAATTCAAAGTGAGAATAAAAAAAAAATAGTAAACAATGAGAAATATATAATTAAAAGACCTATTAAAAAAGACCGCTTATGACCCGTCCTCCTTCCTCAGGATGTTGAAGGTCGTGTTGGTCAGAACGAAGTAGTTGATCACCACCGGAGGCTGACTTCCTGGAGGAGGGGAAGCAGAGGGCGCTGCAGGGGTCGAGGAGGATGCTGGGAATCCTGGAACGAGTGGGAATCCCTCGGGAATTTCGCCGTTCATGCCCAGGAGCTGTTGGAGGGCGGTCATCATTTCGGCTATTCCAGGGGGCGCTTCTCCCCCTTCCGGGTTGGCTGGCATGTTCCCGGGCATCACGAAGGACATGTTGGGGGCCGTCCAGCTGGTCATGCCCGAGGAAGACATGTTGAAGAAGGAGGTCAGATCGGAAATTCCTTGGGACATGTTGAGGAAGGAGGTCAGATCGGGAATTCCTTGAGGTATGTTGGGGAAGGAGGTCAGATCGGGAATCCCTTGAGACAAGTTGAAGAAGGATGCCAAATCGGGAATTCCTTGGGACATGTTGAAGGGCATCATACCAGGCATCCCTGACATGTTGAAGGGCATCATACCAGGCATTCCTGACATGTTGAAGGGCATCATACCGGGCATCCCAGACATATTAAAAGGCATCATACCAGGCATTCCTGACATGTTAAAAGGCATCATACCGGGCATCCCCGACATATTAAAAGGCATCATACCGGGCATCCCCGACATATTAAAAGGCATCATACCGGGCATCCCCGACATGTTAAAAGGCATCATACCAGCCATTCCTTGAGACACGTTGGAGGCCGACCCCTCTCCCCCTGGAACCCGCCCGTCCTCGACCTTCTCCGGCGTCGTGTCCTGATACTCCTCGTCGTTGACCTCCGCCTCGTCGTCCTCGTACCAAGGCGACCCTCCGCTGCCTTCTTCGTAGTCGTCGTCGTCGTCGCTGCCCCAGCCTGACGACGCCCATTCCTCGTCTCCCACTGGGTCGTCCTGCCTCTTGCTTCTGCTCAGCTTCCCAGGGGCGGCGACGACGAGCTCCGCCGTCAGCGCCGCCAGCAGGAGGATTGCCAGGAACTTCATGCTTGGGGAATTGGAGAGAGAGAGAGAGAGAATGAGGAGGAGAGAAAGTGAATGTAGAAAGAATTGGGGAATCGGGAATTGGATAGAGAAAAAAAACGAATCAGAAAGAATTGGGGAATTGGAGAGAGAGAGAGAGAATGAGGAAGAGAGAAAGTGAATGTAGAAAGAATTGGGGAATTGGAGAGAGAGAGAAAGAATGAGGAGGAGAGAAAAAAGAATTGGGGAATTGGAGAAAGAATCAGGAAGAGAGAAAATGAATGTAGAAAGAATTGGGGAAATGAATGAAGAAAGATTTGGAGAATTGGTGAGAGAGAAAGAACGAATCAGAAAGAGAGAAAATGAATGTAGAAAGAATTGGGGAACTGGAGAGAGAGAAAGAAAGAATCAGTAAGAAAGAATGTGAAAGTAAAAAGAAGAAACAGGAAAGAATTAAGGAAAAAATGAGATTGAAAATAAAAAGAAAAAATGAGATATAAGATAGAGAAATAATAAGGAAGAAAGAAAATAGAGATAGAAGAAACATAGAAAAGATGTAAAGAAAAAATGAGATTGAACATAAAAAAGAAAAATTATTATATATAGAATAGATACAGAGAGAAAAAAATGAATCTGGGAGAGATAGGAAAAAACGAATTAGAAAATAATCAAGAGAATAAGAGAGAAAAAGGAAGAGAAAGAAGAAGAGAGAATAAGAACCAGAGAGGAAGAAAGAGAATTAGAAAGAGAGAAAAAAGATTTTTAAAAAATCGACAGAGAAATATTTAGAGAGAGAAAATAATAGAAAAGAAGAATAAGAGAGAAATAAATAAATGAAAAAATGTAAAGAGAAAAATCAGAGGAAGTAAAAAAAAAATTGCAATGAAAACACACACACACACACACACAGACACACACACACACACACACACACACACACACACACACACACACACACACACACACACACACATATATATATATATATATATATATATATATATATATATATATATATATATATATATATATATATGTACATATATATATATATATATATACATATATATATATATATATATATATATATATATATATATATATATATATAT
>NW_027217667.1:10000-13282 GCF_042767895.1 Penaeus vannamei | reverse complement strand
TGTGTACGTATTTCTTGGCTGCGCTGTTGTGTATTGGCTGCTCTGTGTACGTATTTCTTGCCTGCGCTGTTGTGTATTGGCTGCTCTGTGCACGTATTTCTTGGCTGCGCTGTTGTGTATTGGCTGCTCTGTGCACGTATTTCTTGGCTGCGCTGTTGTGTATTGGCTGCTCTGTGCACGTATTTCTTGGCTGCGCTGTTGTGTATTGGCTGCTTTGTGTGCGTATTTCTTGGCTGCGCTGTTGTGTATTGGCTGCTTTGTGTGCGTATTTCTTGGCTGCGCTGTTGTGTATTGGCTGCTTTGTGTACGTATTTCTTGGCTGCGCTGTTGTGTATTGGCTGCTCTGTGTACGTATTTCTTGGCTGCGCTGTTGTGTCTTGGCTGCTTTGTGGACGTATTTCTTGGCTGCGCTGTTGTGTCTTGGCTGCTCTGTGCGCGTATTTCTTGGCTGCGCTGTTGTGTATTGGCTGCTCTGTGTACGTATTTCTTGGCTGCGCTGTTGTGTATTGGCTGCTCTGTGTACGTATTTCTTGGCTGCGCTGTTGTGTATTGGCTGCTCTGTGTACGTATTTCTTGCCTGCGCTGTTGTGTATTGGCTGCTCTGTGCACGTATTTCTTGGCTGCGCTGTTGTGTATTGGCTGCTTTGTGTACGTATTTCTTGCCTGCGCTGTTGTGTATTGGCTGCTCTGTGCACGTATTTCTTGGCTGCGCTGTTGTGTATTGGCTGCTTTGTGTACGTATTTCTTGGCTGCGCTGTTGTGTCTTGGCTGCTTTGTGCACGTATTTCTTGGCTGCGCTGTTGTGTATTGGCTGCTTTGTGTACGTATTTCTTGGCTGCGCTGTTGTGTCTTGGCTGCTTTGTGGACGTATTTCTTGGCTGCGCTGTTGTGTCTTGGCTGCTTTGTGTGCGTATTTCTTGGCTGCGCTGTTGTGTATTGGCTGCTTTGTGTGCGTATTTCTTGGCTGCGCTGTTGTGTATTGGCTGCTCTGTGTACGTATTTCTTGGCTGCGCTGTTGTGTATTGGCTGCTTTGTGTGCGTATTTCTTGGCTGCGCTGTTGTGTATTGGCTGCTCTGTGTACGTATTTCTTGGCTGCGCTGTTGTGTATTGGCTGCTTTGTGTACGTATTTCTTGGCTGCGCTGTTGTGTCTTGGCTGCTTTGTGGACGTATTTCTTGGCTGCGCTGTTGTGTCTTGGCTGCTTTGTGTGCGTATTTCTTGGCTGCGCTGTTGTGTATTGGCTGCTCTGTGCGCGTATTTCTTGGCTGCGCTGTTGTGTATTGGCTGCTCTGTGTACGTATTTCTTGGCTGCGCTGTTGTGTATTGGCTGCTCTGTGTACGTATTTCTTGGCTGCGCTGTTGTGTATTGGCTGCTCTGTGTACGTATTTCTTGCCTGCGCTGTTGTGTATTGGCTGCTCTGTGCACGTATTTCTTGGCTGCGCTGTTGTGTATTGGCTGCTTTGTGTACGTATTTCTTGCCTGCGCTGTTGTGTATTGGCTGCTCTGTGCACGTATTTCTTGGCTGCGCTGTTGTGTATTGGCTGCTTTGTGTACGTATTTCTTGGCTGCGCTGTTGTGTCTTGGCTGCTTTGTGCACGTATTTCTTGGCTGCGCTGTTGTGTATTGGCTGCTTTGTGTACGTATTTCTTGGCTGCGCTGTTGTGTATTGGCTGCTCTGTGTACGTATTTCTTGGCTGCGCTGTTGTGTATTGGCTGCTCTGTGTACGTATTTCTTGCCTGCGCTGTTGTGTATTGGCTGCTCTGTGCACGTATTTCTTGGCTGCGCTGTTGTGTATTGGCTGCTTTGTGTACGTATTTCTTGGCTGCGCTGTTGTGTATTGGCTGCTTTGTGTACGTATTTCTTGGCTGCGCTGTTGTGTATTGGCTGCTCTGTGTACGTATTTCTTGCCTGCGCTGTTGTGTATTGGCTGCTCTGTGCACGTATTTCTTGGCTGCGCTGTTGTGTATTGGCTGCTTTGTGTACGTATTTCTTGCCTGCGCTGTTGTGTATTGGCTGCTCTGTGCACGTATTTCTTGGCTGCGCTGTTGTGTATTGGCTGCTTTGTGTACGTATTTCTTGGCTGCGCTGTTGTGTATTGGCTGCTCTGTGCACGTATTTCTTGGCTGCGCTGTTGTGTATTGGCTGCTTTGTGTGCGTATTTCTTGGCTGCGCTGTTGTGTATTGGCTGCTTTGTGTACGTATTTCTTGGCTGCGCTGTTGTGTATTGGCTGCTTTGTGTGCGTTTTTCTTGGCTGCGCTGTTGTGTATTGGCTGCTCTGTGTACGTATTTCTTGGCTGCGCTGTTGTGTATTGGCTGCTTTGTGTACGTATTTCTTGGCTGCGTTGTTGTGTATTGGCTGCTTTGTGTACGTATTTCTTGGCTGCGCTGTTGTGTATTGGCTGCTTTGTGGACGTATTTCTTGGCTGCGCTGTTGTGTATTGGCTGCTTTGTGTGCGTATTTCTTGGCTGCGCTGTTGTGTATTGGCTGCTTTGTGTACGTATTTCTTGGCTGCGCTGTTGTGTATTGGCTGCTCTGTGTACGTATTTCTTGGCTGCGCTGTTGTGTATTGGCTGCTTTGTGTGCGTATTTCTTGGCTGCGCTGTTGTGTATTGGCTGCTTTGTGGACGTATTTCTTGGCTGCGCTGTTGTGTATTGGCTGCTTTGTGTGCGTATTTCTTGGCTGCGCTGTTGTGTATTGGCTGCTTTGTGTACGTATTTCTTGGCTGCGCTGTTGTGTATTGGCTGCTTTGTGGACGTATTTCTTGGCTGCGCTGTTGTGTATTGGCTGCTTTGTGGACGTATTTCTTGGCTGCGCTGTTGTGTATTGGCTGCTTTGTGTGCGTATTTCTTGGCTGCGCTGTTGTGTATTGGCTGCTTTGTGTACGTATTTCTTGGCTGCGCTGTTGTGTATTGGCTGCTCTGTGTACGTATTTCTTGGCTGCGCTGTTGTGTATTGGCTGCTTTGTGTGCGTATTTCTTGGCTGCGCTGTTGTGTATTGGCTGCTTTGTGGACGTATTTCTTGGCTGCGCTGTTGTGTATTGGCTGCTTTGTGTGCGTATTTCTTGGCTGCGCTGTTGTGTATTGGCTGCTTTGTGTACGTATTTCTTGGCTGCGCTGTTGTGTATTGGCTGCTTTGTGGACGTATTTCTTGGCTGCGCTGTTGTGTATTGGCTGCTTTGTGTGCGTATTTCTTGGCTGCGCTGTTGTGTATTGGCTGCTTTGTGTACGTATTTCTTGGCTGCGCTGTTGTGTATTGGCTGCTTTGTGGACGTATTTC
>NW_027217666.1:10000-13281 GCF_042767895.1 Penaeus vannamei | reverse complement strand
ATTCCTTTCTATCCCCTCTCTCTCTCCATTCCTTTCTATCCCCTCTCTCTCTCCATTCCTTTCTATCCCCTCTCTCTCTCCATTCCTTTCTATCCCCTCTCTCTCTCCATTCCTTTCTATCCCCTCTCTCTCTCCATTCCTTTCTATCCCCTCTCTCTCTCCATTCCTTTCTATCCCCTCTCTCTCTCCATTCCTTTCTATCCCCTCTCTCTCTCCATTCCTTTCTATCCCCTCTCTCTCTCCATTCCTTTCTATCCCCTCTCTCTCTCCATTCCTTTCTATCCCCTCTTTCTCTCCATTCCTTTCTATCCCCTCTTCCTCTCCATTCATTTCTATCCCCTCTTTCTCTCCATTCATTTCTATCCCCTCTTTCTCTCCATTCCTGTCTATCCCCTCTTTCTCTCCATTCCTGTCTATCCCCTCTTTCTCTCCATTCCTGTCTATCCCCTCTTTCTCTCCATTCCTGTCTATCCCCTCTTTCTCTCCATTCCTGTCTATCCCCTCTTTCTCTCCATTCCTGTCTATCCCCTCTTTCTCTCCATTCCTTTCTATCCCCTCTTTCTCTCCATTCCTTTCTATCCCCTCTTTCTCTCCATTCCTTTCTATCCCCTCTTTCTCTATTCCCCTCTCTTTAGACCTCTCTATCCCCCTCTCTCTTTTTTCTCTTTATTGCTCCCTATCTCTAAGGAAAAACAGACAAACCCGCATCTTGCCCCAGGACTATGCCATCAAATTATAGAGCGCATCAAACAGGTTGCGAGACTAGGATAGGCTACTCACACACTTCTTGCGTGTTGGAATCCAGTGACGCCCCCATTCTCCACTAATATCCTACCTCAACATATATAAGGACTGAAAGATTACAGGAACTGCTCGAAACCCTCGACAGGACCGAGTCTTTGATACCTGACAAAATCTTCAGACCTCTGTCCCCAGGCTTGTAAATAATGTTTACCTAATCATACCAAACCATTCTCCTATTCCTTAATGTAAGCCCAATCAGTCTTCCAGGCTGGTACATTATGCACAATCACAACAAATCACCTTGACACTGACCTTTGAACAGTACCAACAGACGCTATGACAGACATTTGCCGCAAGCACTCTCTCTCACGTTGGCCGCCTTCCTGCCGCACGCACTCACTCATTCACTCTCACGTTGGCCGCCTTCCTGCCGCAAGCACTCTCTCTCACGTTGGCCGCCTTCCTGCCGCACGCACTCACTCATTCACTCTCACGTTGGCCGCCTTCCTGCCGCACGCACTCACTCTCACGCAGGCCGCCTTCCTGCTTCACGCACGCACTCACTCTCACGTTGGCCGCCTTCCTGCCGCACGCACTCATTCACTCTCACGTTGGCCGCCTTCCTGCCACACGCACGCTCTCACTCTCACGTTGGTCGCCTTCCTGCCGCACGCATTCACTCTCACGCAGGCCGCCTTCCTGCCTCACGCACGCTCTCACTCTCACGTAGGCCGCCTTCCTGCCTCACGCACGCTCTCACTCTCACGTAGGCCGCCTTCCTGCCTCACGCACGCTCTCACTCTCACGTAGGCCGCCTTCCTGCCGCACGCACTCATTCACTCTCACGTTGGCCGCCTTCCTGCCACACGCACGCTCTCACCCTCACGTTGGTCGCCTTCCTGCCGCACGCACTCACTCTCACGCAGGCCGCCTTCCTGCCTCACGCACGCTCTGCTCTCTCTCACGTAGGCCGCCTTCCTGCCTCACGCACGCTCTCACTCTCACGTAGGCCGCCTTCCTGCCTCACGCACGCTCTCACTCTCACGTAGGCCGCCTTCCTGCCTCACGCACGCTCTCACTCTCACGTAGGCCGCCTTCCTGCCTCACGCACGCTCTCACTCTCACGTAGGCCGCCTTCCTGCCTCACGCACGCTCTCACTCTCACGTAGGCCGCCTTCCTGCCTCACGCACGCACTCACTCTCACGTTGGCCGCCTTCCTGCCGCACGCACTCATTCACTCTCACGTTGGCCGCCTTCCTGCCGCACGCACTCATTCACTCTCACGTTGGCCGCCTTCCTGCCGCACGCACTCACTCTCACGCAGGCCGCCTTCCTGCCTCACGCACGCTCTCACTCTCACGTAGGCCGCCTTCCTGCCTCACGCACGCTCTCACTCTCACGCAGGCCGCCTTCCTGCCACACGCACGCACTCACTCTCACGCAGGCCGCCTTCCTGCCTCACGCACGCTCTCACTCTCACGCAGGCCGCCTTCCTGCCACACGCACGCACTCACTCTCACACAGGCCGCCTTCCTGCCGCACGCACTCACTCTCACGCAGGCCGCCTTCCTGCCACACGCACGCACTCACTCTCACGTTGGCCGCCTTCCTGCCGCACGCACTCACTCTCACACAGGCCGCCTTCCTGCTGCACGCACTCACTCACTCACTCTCACGTAGGCCACCTTCCTGCCTCACGCACGCTCTCACTCTCACGTTGGCCGCCTTCCTGCCTCACGCACTCATTCACTCTCACGCAGGCCGCCTTCCTGCCACACGCACGCACTCACTCTCACGTTGGCCGCCTTCCTGCCGCACGCACTCATTCACTCTCACGTTGGCCGCCTTCCTGCCACACGCACGCACTCACTCTCACGCAGGCCGCCTTCCTGCCACACGCACGCACTCACTCTCACGCAGGCCGCCTTCCTGCCGCACGCACTCACTCTCACGCAGGCCGCCTTCCTGCCACACGCACGCACTCACTCTCACGTTGGCCGCCTTCCTGCCGCACGCACTCACTCTCACACAGGCCGCCTTCCTGCCACACGCACGCACTCACTCTCACGTTGGCCGCCTTCCTGCCGCACGCACTCACTCACTCACTTTCACGTAGGCCACCTTCCTGCCTCACGCACGCTCTCACTCTCACGTTGGCCGCCTTCCTGCCTCACGCACGCACTCACTCTCACGTAGGCCGCCTTCCTGCCTCACGCACGCACTCACTCTCACGTAGGTCACCTTCCTGCCTCACGCACGCACTCACTCTCACGTAGGCCACCTTCCTGCCTCACGCACGCACTCACTCTCACATTGGCCACCTTCCTGCCTCACGCACGCACTCACTCTCACGTTGGCCGCCTTCCTGTCTCACGCACTCATTCACTCTCACGTTGGCCGCCTTCCTGCCGCACGCACTCACTCACTCTCACGTTGGCCGCCTTCCTGCCGCACGCACGCACTCACTCACTCACGTAGGTCGCCTTCCTGCCTCACGCACTCATTCACTCTCACGTTGGCTGCCTTCCTGCCGCAC
>NW_027217666.1:0-2500 GCF_042767895.1 Penaeus vannamei | reverse complement strand
ATATATATATATATATATATATATATATATATATATATATAACAAGAAGGTAGTGATTAATTTCCTCCATATGGACATATCGCTGATTATGTTACCTGTAGTTTTCTTAATCAGAAGGCGAGGTTGTTATTATTATCCATTATTATTGACATCGTTTATATATGTTGAATATATATGTATATATAAATATACACATATATAGATAGATACACACACACACAAACACACATACGCATGCGCGCGCGCACACACACACACACATATATATGTAGAAATATACATATACATATGTACATATGTATGTGTGTATACATATATACACAGTGGCGGGGCCTTAAGGCGCTTGTTGACTAAGTTCATGAAACCTGCTGCCCCCAATTTGTCTACTGACTTCCTGGTTTGACAGCCAAGAACTACACTACACTGCCAAGATACGAACAGCTCTGTGTGACTTCGACATCCTCTCCGCAAGCATGCACCGACTGAACAGGTTTTCTTAACAAGCCCTTAAACCCTGCTAAACGATCAGGGAAATGGAGGGTAGCCACGACTGTGTCTACCCTGAGATCTGTGGTCGGAACCACAGATCTCAGCACTCTGGCAGACCCTAGAGGAACCTCCAGCGAGTGCTAATAAGGATGTGGTCGATCTCCTCAAGGTCTATATAAGTACTTATATAGACCTTGGATCTCCTTGGCCCGTGCCACAGTACATGCCCAGTGATATGGGTTTGGAACACCAATAAGTGGAACTAGAAATCTTGTCTCTATAATCTAGCAAAGTCCCGGAGGTGGCAATTTTGTCATACGTGGAATCGGCACATATGACATGGGGGCCGCTAGATATCTCATAGTAGCCAGTTCGATTCCGCACTGAATTCATCCAGATCAAAACGTATATCTCGCCGAGGACATCTGCCTGTCACAGAAAAGTTTACAAAGATCGGTAGGAGTGTATTCAGAAAAGAGGCATGACGCCAAATGCATGATTGGGGTCCACTGCTATTATCCTCTCATTGCCTTGGAGTAACCTCTGCTACCGAAGTCTGGTGTGTCTGAGATGGCCATAACTACCTCCTAAAGATAGTGATCACCACCAAAGACGCCTATATGCGTGGTCACCCAGATTGACTGCGCCAATGCCAAATCTCAACTCGTACAGAGCCAATGCCCCTCATCGACCACGTCCACTCTGCCACCCCCGACGGGGTTGCCCCATATAAAGGAGGATGACGTGTTGCAATAAACACACACACACACACACACACACACACACACACACACACACACACACACACACACACACACACACACACACACACACACACACACACACACACACACACACACACACACACACACACACACACACACACACACACACACACACACACACACACACACACACACACACACACACACACACACACACACACACACACACACACACACACACACACACACACACACACACACACACACACACACACACACACACACACACATCGTTTTACTTTATACGACTGGTCCCTGCAAGAGCTTGGCTAGTCGCTTTCTGAGGAAGGCTAGATTGTAAACAAAGTTCAGTAAAGCTTGAGAATCGCGAAAAGAATGTTATGTGAGTCTCATTTCACCAATTTATAGATTGTAATTCATAGCGAGACCTAAGGTATTTACTGTGAGGAGGATAATGATCTTGGATTTTTTTTTTTCATTTTAACGGACTAAGTTTAGCAATATTTCTTGTTTAGAAATATTTCAGTTGTATTGTTGATTAATCTATACATGGATTTTATTTTAACTTAGAAATACAGATTAGTCTTATCAATCTTCATTGTTGTATATAAAGATCACATATGCCATTATGAATACGTAGAATATGTATTTTCTACTAAGTGGCTATCAAATCAAAGACTTTTATAGTCTTTGGTGGCTATTCATATTCAAATTTCTCTTCAGAGTGTTAAAATGAAATTTGGGGCATGGATACCTGTGTACAACTAAAGAGGGTTACATCAACATCAAAAGCATGTATTTGTGCAATATGGAGGTAATATGGGGGTAGAGCCCTTGGCTAGTTAAATAAAGCAATGAGGTGGGGTTCCGTGGGTTAGGAAGGTTTTTCGATCATGTTGCATTATTTGTGGATTCCTTACAATGCCTTCAAGGTTATAGACTGGAGTAATAAGGACTTGGTCTCCGAGGGATGTGTTTTTTTAGTTAAGGATTATTATATATAAATGTGTGTGTGTGTGTATGTGTGTGTGTGTGTGTGTATGTGTGTGTGTGTGTGTGTGTGTGTGTGTGTATGTGTGTGTGTGTGTGTGTGTGTGTGTGTGTGCCAGACTGTAGAGTTTGGTCTGTGCAGGGAACGCATTCCCCCTTGCTTAAATTATTTGGTTAAATTCTGTCCGCGCAAATGTAGTTCTTGGGTAACTTTCCGCGCATGCTTAGTTCTTTTTTATATCATCTTCCGCGCATAAAATTCTTTTGACCTTTCC
>NW_027217665.1:10000-13269 GCF_042767895.1 Penaeus vannamei | reverse complement strand
AGGGCCACATCCTTTTTAGGTGGGATACACTTTTTTCTACTAGGAAACGCCCATTTCCCATTAACCTTGTTAACAATAACTGCTGTAACATTGTTTTAGTATAAATACACCCTATAAATTTGCTCACTTGGGCTCAAATAAGCGACTGCTATAAATTTTTACAAGCCCCAGGATCAGTGCCCCAGCTACCCCCCCCTGCCGGCGGTCCTGCTGTTACCCACGTACTCAGTTACTTATTCAGTCTTTTACTTCTAAGGTGCATTAACATTGCCCATAGATTAACTGAATTTACTCATCTTTAATGGATTATACTGTAATGATGAGTACCCAGCCATCCATAGATTAGAGGCCATGCTGCTGAGAACGTCTTTAACTGTTTTCTACATTGAAAGTATCAAAATATACTTTTTTATATTAATAAAAAATATTCATGTACCCACAACTGTGAGCATTTATATTTATATTTCAATATAAAATCAACCAAGCCATCAATCTACATTAAACACATCCAAAACACTGGACAATGCTCTTCACACCAACAAGAACAAAGTGAAACTCAAAGGCTATTCACAATCTTCTGAAGAAACTAGCAAGATGTTTGCTTTTACCTGGCAAAGTCAGTGGACTGGATCATTGGTTCTCATTGCAAATGTAACCTACTTACATGGTTGGGTTGGTACCCACTTTTAATCTATAGTGTAACAAAATCTATGGGCAGAGTTACCATGCTTTACCCTCATTCTCAATAAATATATAATCAAGCTTTTTGTAAGTAAGCAGATCATGCAAAACAAAATAAACTTCAAAGTAATTTAAAAATAATTCTAATATAAATATTCAAGGGAAAAAAATATAAAAAACAATAATAATGAAAGTAAATAAAAGCATTATTTGCAAGAAGAGCTACTGCATAAAGCTATAAGGAATGCAGCCTTTTCCACAATCAGTGATTCATTGCAATATCTGAAAAAATTTGTTTTATAACAGTAAACTACTTGCAAATTAATTATTCACACTTCTAGTCACTGATGAATAATAAGAATCTAAAAAGACTGAGGTGAATCCATTTTTTCTTTCTTTTTTTTTTTGTATGAAGCTTCTCTCCACAAAATAATGGAGACATGTAATGTAATATATCTTTTTTGACAAAGCAAAAGAAAATTAAAATTTCACATATTAGAAAAAATAAGCAATACTGTCAAATCACAGATTTTTTTATTACCTCTGCCAAGGGGTTATGTTTTTGGTAGCACTGGTTAGTTAGTTTGTTGGTTGGTTCAAACTATAACTCAAAAAGTTATGATCAGATTTTTATGATATTTTTACCAGATGTGTGTCTTAGCGAAATTTAGGTGCCATCAAATTTTGGTGATAATCTGGATCCAGAAATTTTTAAGTGGTTGCATCAGTTACCCCTATTGCCTTAGAAAGAGGGGTAACTATTATCATTATCAGCACTGCGAGGTAGGAACAACATTTTAGCGCTTGAATTATTCATTATCATCCTAATGCCTTGGCAGAGGTATGCGATCTGAGTGTTTCTAGTTTGAAATTATAATACTTTTAAAAATTACCTACTTCTGGACTCTGTAATCAAAACTGCCACATGCATCACTATCTCTAAATATCATTTAATATATTATACATTATACATTATAATACAAGATTACTCTAAAATAATATGTTATCATCTATGATAAGAAATGAGAAATATAAACAGCTTAGCTGATTAAGATAAATAGATTTTCAATGCATCAAAAAGTGAAAATTGTGCAATACATAGCAGTACTAGTAATAACAATCAGGACACTGTTTCACTAATGAAAAATTAAAGAATAATGGAAATATTTTCTTTGGAGCCTCCAGAATAACTAATCCTGTATATTTAGATGTATTTTTCTCCTTTTGTTATAGCTCCATCCTTTCTGAAGAACCTCTTATTTCCCCCAACAGTTATTTATTAAGTCAAAAATGCTAGTAAGCCTTAGAAGCAAGCGCACCTTTCCTATTGTTGACCGTCTTGCCTTGAACCAGGTTTTGGTGCAGCGAGGAGTCGGAGCTCGAACGAGAGAGCACTTCAGGAGGAGGTGACAGCAGGGCAGGGTGGTAGTGAAGTCGAGGTGGGGTCACCACTTGTTGTGGATGGTGATGCTGCTGCATCTGAGGTGACACAGGTATCCGGTGTGGCATGCTCGGGTAGATTTCCTGCTGGAGGTTGCTAAGGTCTTGCATTGCACCCTGGAACATATGACATATAGTTATGTGGATGGTACATATATAAAATTCACATTTTCTATGAGCAAAGATACATGTCTTAGTATATGTATATGCTAGTTACTTATTAATAGTTTGTAATGAATTATGAAATTAAAAAATGAGAACAACCTATTATTCAAATTATAGTAAACTTAAGAGATAGATTTTTAAAAATAATAATAACTTTGCAAATAAATCTAAAATGAAAAATGCAAAACCATCAACTAGATTAGCTTATAGCAACAAATAATTTCAAACTGGAACAAAAACTTTAGAAACACTTACCACTACCAATGTGTCTCAGGTACATACATGTAATCAGCTACTTCAAGACAAGTAGGGGTAACAACTTTAGAACAAACATTCTCAACTAATGAAAAATCTACAATTTTACAACAGCCTATTGTCAAAATCAAAATTTAATCCTAAGAAACCAAAAAGACATGCCATTACCTACTTCAAGCAAATCTGCAGCAAAATATGTGATAATATTCCATTTCTTAAGAATTATGAGCATCCATATAAAGTATCAAATAGGAGAAAGCTGTTTACTATTCCTGTCTTTGTTATCAATATACAAAGAAAAAAAAAACAATGACAAAAAACAAGAAAAGTATATATAAATTAAACCATAAACTCCTTCTGCGCAGAATCCTATGATACATACATACATACATACATATATATATATATATATATATATATATATATATATATATATATATATATATATATATAAATATATATATATATATATATATATATATATATATATATATATATATATATATATATATATATATATATATATATATATATATATATATATATGTATATAAATATCTTATATATATATATATATATATATATATATATATAAATATATATATATATATATTATAAATATATTATAAATATATATATATATATATATAAATATATATATATATATATACATATATAGATAGATAGATATAAATATAGATATATATGTATATATATATATATATATA
>NW_027217663.1:0-2500 GCF_042767895.1 Penaeus vannamei | reverse complement strand
TGATGGTAATGATGGCGATTATGACGAAAGTGATGATGATAATGATGACGATAATGGCGAAAGTAATGATGATATTGACAAGGACGAGGAGCATAGTGATGATATCATATGAAATTTGTCTCATGAATATCATTACCTTTTATATATATATAGAATGCATTCACTAAATGTCCAATTGAAAAAGATAACTCATCAAAATATAAGTATTACACGCCTGGTGACATCATCTAACATATTGAGAAGATGGACTTTTTCTGATTGCAGGCGGAATTTTGCATCTTTTGATTACAGTTTAATCAGCCGATCCAAGTCGAGCATAATTTCGCCTTCCTAGTCTTATTTCTATTATCTATTTATCCTTTTCGTGTGATCTATCTTCGTCTACTATTTATTAATTCTTTTCGTGTGATCTATCTTCGTTTATTTTTTCCCCTGTCTGTTCTGGAAACTGAAAGTCTCGAAGGAATATTGTGTAGAAATCTGAAGCCTGCATTAGATCTCACTAATTGGCCAGGATAATTAAACAATTATTCCCAAGGAAAAGTCGTTAATTACTCTGCTGAAGCATTTCAAAAGCAAAGCAAGAGGATGTGATATACACTATTACTTACGGGATATGTTCTAGAATAAAGTAATATCAAATTAGTGTTTTCCCTCTCTCTCTCTTTTCTTTTTTTTTTTCCTTTTTTTTTTCTTTTTTTCAGTCGCTTTTTTTTTTTTTTTTTTTTTTTTTTTTTTACTCATGGCAATTGTGTTATTTTATTGTCTACGGAATACATACAATTTATTTGTTAAACCGCTCGTTTCTTGCTTCATGTTGGGAGTCCAAACTCTAAACACGAACGGAAACACACGCGCGCGCGCACACACACACACACACACACACACACACACTCACACACGCATTTATAAATAAGGAGAGCGCGAGAGATATTCCCTGCGTCCAATATGCGTTGCAATGCGTGTTTGTATGAATAATAAAAAGGCGTAGTAGAACAAGCTCAATGATTTCTCGTCATATTTATCCCTCAGTGAATATAGTTTCCATACCAATTCAATCTGAGAATGTATCTACAACGATGACAGCCATTCTTGAGCATTCGAATATTCTTCCTGACCGTTGAATCTGTTCCAAGTAGTTTACAAAGTAGTTGATGCAGCATAGAAGGTTTCCAATCTCCTTAATTGCCTGGCATCCACAGCTTTTCTTTCCTTTTCGTCGTGTTTCTTCGCCCACGGTTCCCTTCAGTCAGGTGCCTTTTCACTTCTCCCTCTTTATCCTCTCCCCTCTTTCCCGTTCTTCATTCCCCTCGATTCTTTTCCTATCTCTCCCTCTGCCCCTTTTATTCTATCCTGCCCCCTAAAATTATGTTCCAAGGTAGTTTTATTCACAAGCGCTGTCCGAACTGAGGAATTTGTGTGGAAAGCCGCAGGAGTAATACAGGATGTTGAACTGTATTCACGGGATATCCCTCTCTCCTTTTCTCTCTGTAATTGTGTGTGTGTGTGTGTGTGTGTGTGTGTGTATGTGTATGTGTATGTGTGTGTGTGTGTGTGTGTGTGTGTGCGTGTGTGTGTGTGTATGTGTGTGTGTGTGTGTGTGTGTGTGTGTGTGTGTGTGTGTGTGTGTGTGTGTGCGTGTGTGTGTGTGTGTGTGTGTGTGTGTGTGTGTGTGTGTGTGTGTGTGTGTGTGTGTGTGGTGTGTGTGTGTGTGTGTGTGTGTGTGTATGTACGTGCGTGCGTGTGTGTGTGTGAATGTGGTGTGTGCTAGAATGTATGTGTGTGGTAAGTGACACATTAAGCATCACCCTGCGGCACTGTAATTTTCTTAGCCTCCCCCTCCCCCTTTTTCTTTTCACTTCTTCCGTCTCTGCCTTCTGCACTACCACTCTCTCTTCCTCCCCCCCCCCATTCTTTCCTCTCTTCTTTTCCCTTTTTCTCTTTTTTCCTACAAAGACATGTTCTAGATGTCTACAGACGAAAGGTCAGCTAGACTATGTAGTTACAGTCATCTATGACATTCATTAAGTAGAAAGTTCATAAGTATTCCTTTCCTCACATGAACAGTGTCGTGGTATTAATGACGATGGTGATTTTCAAGATGATAATTACGAAGACGAGGATGATGATACTACTACTACTACTAACAATACTAATAACAATGGTAGTAATGATGAAAATGATAGCATTGACTATAATACTAATAATCCAACAACAGCCATACTACTGATATTATGACGAACAATGATAATTATAATGATGATAGTAATAATGATAATGATGATGATGATAGTAATAATGATATCAATAACAATTATTATAATAATGATAATAACAATAATGATCATGATAATAATAATGATCATGATAATAATAATGATCATGATAATAATAATGATCATGATAATAATAATGATCATGATGATAATAATGATCATGATAATAATAACAATAATGATCATGACAATAATAAAAATCATGATAAATAATTTAAAAAAAA
>NW_027217657.1:0-7500 GCF_042767895.1 Penaeus vannamei | reverse complement strand
AACCTGATCATCGTGATATTTTTAATTTGCTATAATGCCAATCACTCAAACCTTTTATATATATAAAAAAAAAGTCTTCCACTTCCTCCCAAAACACAAACACACGCACGCACGCACACACATAGAAATAGATGTAGCTAACCAAAAATCAAGTGGGAACTAGCACAATTTAGTGCCATGGGATATCTAGTTGTTTCCTTACTAAACTCAGTCAGAATTCCCAAAAACATATAAAAGCAACCATTCTTATTATAGCGTTCCCGAATAATCTATTACCCAAAATTACCTGCTTGTTAAGTCGACTGTCCATTCAAACTGCCACTTTATACAATTGAATTAAATCAGTGAGCAGTTAGCAGACTTCTACCCAAGCAAAATAGATGTTTAGTTACCAACAGCTTCAAACAAAATCCGCAAAAAGCATTACTAACTACCGAGGCTGCTGCTGATACAATCTTAGATTTAGCTAGAAAAAGATATTAGTAATATCTATAGTATTTGACACAAAAGTTCGTTGACGGTTCCTAGAAGGTATATGTATACGGATATATAAGGATACAGCAATATATATGCTAATGATAATGATAGTAATCGTCATTATCATTGGCATCACTGGTACTATTGTTCACGTTCACATGGATTCCTATTGATTATATACTAATTGCCAACTTTATGAACTACCTTTCAGATGATTTTTTTTCATACGTTTCATATCGAAATGCAAGTAAATCCGACCAACGGATGTAATTATAATGATACATGTATATTTATTCAAGAAGTTATCGTCGCTGATAATACACACTAGTAGAGAAAGTACGCTGTACACACACCATGTCCAAGATAGCTGACATCTGATGCAAGATACCAACCGCACCTGTTCAGTACATCCGCGAGTGTCAAGTTTATTCCCTGGTAACAGACAAAGCGCTCTTTGCCAGGAATGCTCCCCTGAACCTCTCCTTCGTTCGAAATGTATGTCACTACAGTACTACGTAGGTTTATGTCTAACATGCATTTTTGGAGTGGGGTAATATATACGTGTATATTTCATAACATATATTCATGGACTGTATATACATGTGTGTATATAATATATACATGTGTGTATATAATATACACATGTATGGATTGGGTCATATATACTTTGTGCATAAATATGTATGTCAATCTATCTCAATCTATACTCATCTATATCTATCTGTACCTTTATAGATAATAGTAGAGATGTATAAGTAAATTATGCAGTCTTTATATTACAGTCAAATGGACTACAATCTAACACGATATAACCACACCATTCTTGCTGCACCAACAAAACGAAATCAAGAACTCAGATTTACGCACACGTTGAAAACAGCACCTACCAGCACTTGAAAAAAAAATACAATAAACTAAAAATAAAACGCTAGTCGCTGACAGCGGATTGGAACGCGGCGAGTGGCGCGCGTGGCGGGCGGGGAGCGAGGACAGTGCCCGAGGCGATGCGCAGGTAGACGTCGCTTCCCCGCGCGACCTACTTCTGTATTTTCTTGTCCAGGGAAACTAGGTCCCTGTCCTGGGCCATGGGAGGTGATGTTAGAGATGACTAAAACGTGTTTTTTCCCCGACTCAGGCCCAGTTTTCGACTTATTGCTCTGGTAGAAATACTAGCCACTTTAAGTTAATTAAGCCTCCACAAAGTATTTGTTAATTTTAAAAAGCAGTGAACAAATTATGTGTGAATATCTGAAGCCTCAAATATAAAAGAAGTTAACGGTTCCACACAGGCGCATACATTTTATTTGTAAAAGCTCATGAGTATACATGAGAGTACTATGTCCTAAGCCAGGTGTTGGTGAAAAGACGCTCTCTTTACATACCCAAGCATAAAAAGAGGGGCAATATCCATAGGTTTTATAAAGTGGAAACCGAGAGGCGTAGGATTTTACCCTAATGTTCTTAGACCAATCCACGGATAAGAAGCAACGGGCAAAACCTCATTCACTATGGAACTGAATACCTCAGTGAATCCCGGATTGGTGCAGGTAAAACTGACATTTTAGTTCCATCACTGTACCATTGAGAATATCTTGCAAGCTCAACTTGCAATCATGGCTGTATACAGTGACTATAATGCAAGTGATTTTTTTATGGAGATGGAAACGTGTCTCGTTTTTGCAATATCCTGGTGTGATACTGCATTCGCACGGTTTAGTATTAGAGAGATCAATAATTTTCGAAGGCACTGTAGGTCGCGAAAAACTAGAATCGAGGTTTTAGTATTTGACGCAAATGGAATAGCAAAAGATGGACCCCAGATAGGAGAGCACTTTGCGAAAATACTGTACATTGGTGGAGACTAATGGTTGAACTAACTCTGATATATATAGCAGTAAAGATAATGCAATCAGCGACTTAATCATAATGTTATCTTCACGTAATGAGGGGTATAAAACGACTGGTACTACTGTTATAGAAACCTCTGTGATAACTTAGAGACCATCCATAATTTTCATTATTATCACGAGCGTACAAACCGTACGCAGGGGGGGAGGGGTTACAGAGCAGGCGTACACTTTTTTTTAATATGAAAAACGATGATCCGTCAATGGGCGAACCGGCGGCCGCCATATTTTAAATTTCGCACCACGTCGGTATCGCTAGCAGGGCTGGCCGCTTTTCTGTAGAAGCATTTCTGTCGTTTTCTAAACATTAGATAATAATAAAGTTGTACCATATACTATTACAAACGGATGAAAATTAGATTACAATTACAATGCGCAGGGTCAGTCTGATGATTATAATTCCCTGCGTTACTTTCTTGTTTATTGCACTACAGGAAACAATATACGATTAAGTACATTATTATGCCAATAATGTGACAATATTCAAAAACATAAACTGCAGCCGCATCTCTCAAAAGAAAATGTATTAGATTTATAATTTAAGAAAATGTGACATTGTAAACTTGATTTATCTAAAACGTATACGACTAATCATAGTGAATGTGTTGCAGGGATGGTTCAAAGTCACTCTATGGGACAGTGGCTCTGCCTTCGGTGATGCCCAGCTGGAAAACCCAGCTGAAATGACATCGGATGAAATTTCCGCCACGATGGCGTTCGGTCTACTACAGCATATCAGTTCATACCAGGATGGTTTCAGCAGTTTTTATGTTTTATTTATCTGAACATAGGAAAATATTTCAATATTGCTTTAAACTCTTCATCAGCATCAAACCATCAGTACTAAAAAATAATAAAATCCATAGGTTCTTTGTTTTGTACTGTCTACAAACTTAATTTTAATAGAGTGAAAGAGCAATGTAACATGATTTTATTTTGAATTCATATTTTTCTTAGAATCACAAAATAAGAATTCACATATAGATTAGATTATCAATCATTTTTCGTCCGGTAGCGTTCACTTTTGATGAAAATTATGGACGACCCCATAATATGTTAAGACTAATACTTCAGCAAAACACCATAATTGCAACCTATTTTCATTTATTTGGCTTTATTTCTTAGCTTATCTCTGAACACCTAGAGTTTGCAAAAGCTTACTTCAAAACTTTAAGCAAATTGCAGAAAACATCAATGGCATTGGGCAATTACCAATGTTAAATTACATTTGGAAACAAAGTTAAATAATATTTGATAATGATCAATTACTAAGGAAAATCACTACCAATACTTATTTAAATGCGAAAAATATAACAAAAGATCTAACATTGAGTCTAGGGTATATTGTAAAAGTTATTACTAACCATAATAAAACCTTGACTTATGATTAGAATATATACAATACAGAGTTTATAAATGCAATAAATGTACACAGACACAACATTCAAAACTCGTCTAAAGAACCAATAACCTCTTAAATATCCTGAGCTTAACACAAAACACGTCCCTTCCTACCGCCAAACAACAACAGCCTGCCCGTCGCTTGTGAACCGAGACTATCATCATAACACTTGACTGGAATGAATAATTCCTTTAGAAAAATCTAAATTTAAAAAATGATTTTTCATAGTATTAAGAGCTATACGCTTAATGAAGGTGCAACACTTAAAACCAATATATCAAAAGAGAAGTCAATAATTGTTCCAATAATATTCCAAGTTTTCCCAGACTGTGGTAACAAGCCTTTCAAACATCATAATGACCATTTACATTCAATGCATATTACATATTCAACATACAGTTTCCTCAATTATCTCTGATTATAGCCTTTATTGTCTATGTGACATGTAACAACAGAAACAGATTTATACTTCTTCATTTATACGTTAGCAGATACCTACAATTCTTCATGAATTACCAAAATTACTGACAGTTATCCCATTAATTCCACCCATTAGTAGAATAGCAATACAGATACACATGACAGCTACCAAACCAAGAAGAGTACGAATTTATAACAAAAAGTGTGTCTCCATTTACATGGCTCCTTGAAGAAACGGCCCACACTATTGTCCTGTTTAAAACTATATATATATATATATATATATATATATATATATATATATATATATATATATATATATATATATATATATATATATATATATATATATATATATATATATATGATTTATATATTTATATATAATTCATATATAATTTATATATATTTAAAATTTGTATATAATTTATATATAATTTATATATATAATTCATATCTATAATTCATATATATATATATATATATATATATATATATATATATATATATATATATATATACCAGTATGTGTTCATGTGTCTCAAAAGTAAGCTATACTACATATTTACTCTTAAAGATAAACCAAATTTTTTCTGCTATCGAAGCAAATGGTTTTACATCAACCCAAGCGTGAAGAAAATCACTGCATACTTCTGAATACCATTACAAGCACCAAACTACACCATGGATACGCATTATCTGACCTTGAAGTGACTGCAAAAATTTAGGGGGAGGGGAATCTTGATAGTGGCAAATGCATCACCATCATCATATTGCAATGGATTATAAATGCCTCTTCATTTTTTCACTTTTTTATTAGGATGAATGTTGTTTTATTGTATTTCAAATATGGTTACCCCAAGTTTCCATTAGCTCCACGTAATTTTATTTCTTATGTATGTAAGCCAAATCTCTGACTGAACTGGTAAGTGAAATTCCTAAAAAAATGTCGTTTGTTTCTATCGTTGTCAGTAGTTTGGGCCTGTTATTATTGAAGATCATAACACGCTATTTTTTTATTTTTACTATATTTCCTGAAATTGCTGTGTATGACATATATTCATATATACACTGTGTGTGTGTGTGTGTGTGTGTGTGTGTGTGTGTGTGTGTGTGTGTGTGTGTGTGTGTGTGTGTGTGTGTGTGTGTGTGTGTGTGTGCGCGTGTGTGTTTGCGTGCATTCGTGTGTGTGGCGTGTGCGTGTGTGTGCATGTGTGTGTGTATGTGCTTGTGTGTGTTTGAGCGCGCATAGACAAGTACGAGTATGTATGTAAATAAAACAACGAAGAGAACCTCCACATCTATTGCGTGGACGCAGGTAAGTGCATATCACGCATATAAGTTTGAATGCCAGAGTTAGGGAGGATTAAGGTGCAGGTGGTGGTGTTCGTGTAGGTGCCTGTCTTGTTCTGTGTTTATTTTTTCTATGAACATTTTTGTGTTGTTTCTGTACTGGTCGATGTAGCCTATTCCAGTCGCGTATGGTGCGTGGGAAGAATGTTGGTATATGTAGGGAACTTGTGTGAATTGTGTGTGCTGTGTGTGTGTTTCTCTTCAGTATTCTTGTTAACGTCCGTAAGTTTGTTTAATGAATATCTCGTACATGATTGTAAGTGTGCGTGCTAATCTACGTGCCAGGAGCAGGTCCATGTGTATCTTTTTATGGTGATTATAATGCCAGGTATACAGTGCAATTGAGTATAATAAACTTGGCAGTCCTAATGTTGACCTGTTCGAGCTTGTCAATACTGCATTTAGTGTAGTGTAGAGTGCCATAGAACCGTACGGTACTCCAATGCTGAGCGTTTAGGTGTGTTGTAAACTATGTGTCTGATGTCTAGTATAAAGTTATGAAGGTTTCTCCACACAAATCACATGATTTTATCTTTGTTTCTTAGAAAGTCACCGTGTGTTTAAGGTGAGATATTATGCGAGGTTTACTACGAGGTATTTGTAGGATATGGGTGTCACTAGTGTAGAGTGTAGGTGTATTGTACTGATGTAAGTGGTCTGGTGAATCGAAGGATTTTGCACTTATCTGTTCTGAAAGCTATTTACATGGATCTTCCTTTTGTTCGAGGGCGTCTATGTCATGCTCGAGGAATCTGCAGTCGTTTTCAGTACCAAATGGCCGAAATAAGACACTAGCGGAAGAGTTAGTATGGCATCAGCTTGTTTATTGTCACTTCTACCTAACTGTCACGCGCTGTTATGATGGGTTATGATTAGTGTTTTCTCATAATCGTTTGGGCTGAAAATCGTGATGTCTGTAAGGATGCTGTGAGCGTCAATGTGGTTTTTGATGTGTTTGTGTATCTTAGTTAGGATGCATGAGGTGAGTGATTAGATGAAGACAGATTAAAGGATAGCTGTAGGGAAAGAGGCGCAGGTTTTCAGCATCAATGCAGAGATTTGGTCAGGTCAGTGGCTCTGTCCGTGTCTAGTATCATTAGAAGTTTCCGTTTGCCATCAGTCGACATGTCAAGTGTATTGGCGTCTTCTTGTGTGAAAACGGACTGGCAGTGTTATTGGTGTCTCTCAAGGATGTGATTACCATAATGACTTGCCTGTGCGCCTTAGAAGTGTTTAGGGTTGTTTCTGACTTTGTTTGCGATATACGTGGAATAAGTTTGTGTTCCGCTTTCTGTTTTTTAGAAAATGTTTTGGGTAGAATTTTCTGGTGTATATTTGCGCGCGTCTGTAGAGACCATTTTCACGGCGTTGTCCCTAAGGTTATCGCAGTTAAAAACAAAGGGTCTTGTGTGGATATTTGCGTGGAAGTAGTGTATGCTGTAGTTCTTTGAGGTCATGTGTGATTGCGTCTATGTCAGCAGTAGAGAAGATGAAATAGATCTGCGTCTCTCCCTATGGTTGGCCGCAGGTTAGCGTCGACAGTGCCAATGTCTTGGTCACTCAGTCCAAGAAGAATATGTTGAGAAGTAAGTCAGGAATGTAAGAAGTGGCGTGAGGGTCTCCGGTGCCATTAGATCGTGTTATATTTTGTGTGCTCGTTGAAATGAGTACTGTTTGCGAGAGTGATTGAGTATTCATGGTGTTAACGAAAGTGTCGAGTAGTTGGCGTCTGTGTGTGTGGGGGGGGGGGGGGGGCGTGGGTCTTGGGGAACAGAACAGTCTATTCTGTGTTGGGTAGGTTGAAATATCTGAAGGTTGTATAATCTCTCATTTATAGGCGAGCTGGCCAACTCGGCCACCTCGGTCGAGCGATCGTTACGGCTGACAGTCATGCAGTCATTCAGTCGAGGATTGGAGGATTTAATGAAGTATGATTATTTT
>NW_027217651.1:10000-13226 GCF_042767895.1 Penaeus vannamei | reverse complement strand
TCGAAAAGAATTGGCAGGTTTCTATTATTTTGTTGTTTTTTCTTTTCCCTTTCCAATTAACTTTTCGGGGGTGAAAAAAAAAGGAAAATGGAAATTTTTATAAAATTTTATTTTATTTATTATAACATTTGTTTATATATTTTATTTTTTTTATTTTATTTTTTTTTGAAAAAAAAAGGGGGGGAAAAAAAGTTTTATTTTTTTTTATTATATTAATTTAGAAATAAAAAAAAAAAAAAATTGAGAAAAAATAAAATATATAATATTTTAATATATATAAAATATTTTATATATATATATATAATTATTATATATTAAAAAAAAAAAAATAAAAAAAAAAACAAAAAAAAAAAAATATATATATATATATATATATATATATATATGCATATATATATATATATATATATATATATATATATACATATATATATATATATATATATATATATATATATATATATATATATATATATATATATATATATTCTCCAGCGTGAGAATGGACAACGACACGGCCCAGGAGCTCTTGAAGGGGGAGGCTTAAGGTGTAACAAGGCGCTTGTCTTTTACCCTTCCTAAAAGCCAGTAGGATGACCGAGCTATTCAACTGATGGCCGATCAGCCACATGCAGGGCAGCGCTCCGTTGTCGAAACATCTGGCAACGTTTCATCTGGAACAAGCCGGGTTTTCACGGTCGAATTCACCTTGGCCATGCCGCAACACTTTCTTGACCCAGAGACGTTGGAGCAATGTATGTCCGATAAGATGATGGATGCTCAGATGGACACATAGAACTTGTGTTTGTTGCACTACAGATACTGAGACCATCTGTGACATCAGTATCATTGTCTTGATACCATCTCAAGTTGACGAGGCAGGGAAGGAGACCCAGGAAGTCGCCCAAGAGACCGGGAAGGACAGCAAGGGAGCCATTGCTTTTATCAGCTATGCGGTCAAAGGGGTCGACGAGACCGGAAGGAAAGGTCTCTTAAAACGCCTCAAAAACCGTCTCAGAGTAAAAAAAAAAAAAAAGCGCCACCAAGGGAACTGAGGAGACCCACGTTGTCGCCAACACGGAAGCCAAAGAGGAGGTCTACGAGCCCGAGAAGGAGCCCAAGAGGTGGTCCGCGTCCAGGCCTCAGATAAGATGATGATGCAGCTGGACACAATATACCCTCTTACAGAAGATAGAAAATTATAGGTCTCGTGCACTAGAGATGCTGCAGAGACCGTGTGTCACATCCGCGCTATCGTCGAGATAACGGCAGGCTAAGATGCCGCCCCGTCACCCCCGAAGTGGACACGGAGAGCGAAAAGGCCGCCCCGTCGCCCCCGAAGAGGAGGGGGAGGAGAGCATTTCGGTTTTTTGTCTGAAGAGGAAGTGAAGAGTTCGAAACGTCACGCTTATTTTCAATTCTCATTGTGGCTAATATCATTTTCATATATATATATATATATATATATATATATATATATATATATATATATATATATATATATATATAAATGAGTGTGTGTGTATTTTTGTGCGCGCGCGCGTGTGTGTGTATGTTTTTGCATGTATATATATATATATATATATATATATATATATATACATACAATATATATACACATACATATATATATATATATATATATATATATATATATATATATATATATATATATATATATATATACACACACACACACACATATATGTACATACACACACACACATATATGTACATACACACACACACACATATATATACATACACACATATATGTACATACACACACACACATATATGTACATACACACATATATATACATACACACACACACACACATATATATACATACACACACACACACACACATATATATATGTCTTCCTCTCTCCCTCCCAACATCTATCTAAGTCAATATGTCTATCACTCTATACCCATGATCAAAAGTAGAATTTGATTTAACTTTGATTTAAATTTGATTAAAGATTCAACTTTAATTAAATCTCCTGCGTAGATCACCCCCTCATAGGCCGCCCGCGAGGCTTAAGGGACTTTATTCAAGGTCGTGTGATAGGGTTATTTCATTCAACAGTTAGATCAGATGAACACACACACACACACACACACACACACACACACACACACACACACACACACACACACACACGTATATATATATATATATATATATATATATATATATTATATACATACATATATATATATATATATATATATATATATATATATATATATATATATATATATACATACATATATATATATATATATATATATATATATATATATATATATATATATATATATATATATACTTACATACATACCTACATATGTATTACACACACACACACACACACACACACACACACACACACACATATATATATATATATATATATATATATATATATATATATATATATATATATATATATATATATATATATATATATATATATATATATATATATATATATATATATATATACATATATATATACGCACGCAAAGTCTATATAAGTACATACACAGACCTTGACCGGACGTACCTCGAAAGCAAGCACCTGCGTTCTAACCTGACCGCGTTCAGAGAGCCCCTTTCCGTCCCACCGGCGCGGCGTCGCTTCCCTGGACCGACTGTACCATCAAGTAATTTTGGATAATTGCAGTGAGAGGGATTTTGCTAGCCCGTCTTCTGGCCAAGCGTTGCAGCGGCGTTGGGTAGAATAGTAGCTAGCAAAGTGCCTTGCGTGTGAAATGTTTATTACTCGGCTATGGAGAAAGTTGCTGGTGGTGTGATTAACCTTTTTTTTTTTTTTTTTTTTTTTTTTTTTTTTTTTTTTTTTTTTTAGTGCCTTTTGTATGCGAGGTCCACATGCGTAATTAAATTAATAATGGTAAAGATGATGCTGAGAGGGATATTAATAGGAATAACAGTATTCACTCGTTCAAACTAATGCAGTGTAAATAATTCAAACGCTAAATTGCAACATTAATAAAAAAATCTTGCAAGCATCGGCGTTCCAATGACAAAATTATTTACACCATAAGGAACTCTGGACTTATACATTTTCTACATTTCAAAATATGTTGGTATGGCTGGAATGGAGGATCATCAGAGGAGGTCGAGAGTTAGTAATTTGCATCAAGGCATATTACTTTTATTTTCATTATCGTTATTATAGATATTGTTATCACTAT
>NW_027217648.1:0-2500 GCF_042767895.1 Penaeus vannamei | reverse complement strand
GAATTATCATTATTGTCAATATCATTATTAAAATCATTATAATGAAGAAAATGACATTAATAATTTAGATAATGATTATTATAATGACTATATTAAGGGTAATTAGGGCAATAATGACAGTAATGATAATAATGATGATGATAATGACAATAATGATGATAATTATCATTATAAAGCCAATCTATAATGAGAAAAAGGCTAAAAGGAGAAAAATCCCAAAAGTCGAAAAACCGGCGAGATCTAGCAGAATACAGCCTTCTGAGAGATGACTCGAAAACCCCCCTTTTTCCAATTTTAATGATGATTATGATGATTTTACCATTAATTCTGCTAATTAGGATGATTTTGATGATAACTCCATCAATAGTGACAATAATGACGATAATAATGGTAATTATGAGAGTAATTTGGACAATAATTATGATGATAATTATACAATGATACTTATAATGATGATTTGCGTAATAATTGCAATAATAGCAATAATCAACACAATTCTAATAATTTCCTACTAATAACACTAATAATAACGACAATGATAACAGAAATAATAATAAAAGTAATTATAACACGGCTATTATTCTTATTATAAAAAAATTTATTGTTCTTATTCTTTCTAGAATTATCATTATTGCCATTATCATTATTAAAATAATTATAATAATGAAAATGACATTAACAATTAAGATAATGATTATTATAATGACTATATTAAGAGTAATTAGGGCAATAATCACAGTAATGATAATAATGATGATGATAATGACAATAATAATGATAATTATCATTATAAAGCCCATCTATAATGAGAAAAAGGCTAAAAGGAGAAAAATCCAAAAAGTCGAAAAACCGGCGAAATCTAGCAAAATACAGCCTTCTGAGAGATGACTCGAAAACCCCCCTTTTTCCAGTTTAAATGATGATTATGATGATTTTAGCAATAATTCTACTAATTAGGATGATTTTGATAACCCCATCAATAATGACAATAATGACGATAATAATGGTAATTATGAGAGTAATTTGGACAATAATTATGATAATAATTATACAATGATACTTATAATAATGATTTGACTAATAATTGCAATAATAGCAATAATCAAGACAATTCTAATAATTTCCTATTAATAACACTAATAATAACGACAATGATAACAGAAATAATAATAAAAGTAATTATAACACGGCTATTATTGTTATTATAATAAATTTTATTGTTGTTATTCTTTCTAGAATTATCATTATTGCCATTATCATTATTAAAATCATTATAATGAAGAAAATGACATTAATAATTAAGATAATGATTATTATAATGACTATATTAAGGGTAATTAGGGCAATAATCACAGTAATGATAATAATGATGATGATAATGACAATAATGATAATCATCATTATAAAGCCCATCTATAATGAGAAAAAGGGTAAAAGGAGAAAAATCCCAAAAGTCGAAAAACCGGCGAAATCTAGCAAAATACAGCCTTCTGAGAGATGAGTCGAAATCCCGCCTTTTTCCAGTTTAAATGATGAATATGATGATTTTAGCAATAATTCTACTAATTAGGATGATTTTGATGATAACCCCATCAATAATGACGGTAAAAATGATAATCATGCGAGTAATTAGGACAATAATTATGATAAAAATTATATAATGATAGTTATAATGATGATTTGCCTAATAATTGCGATAATAAGAATACTCAACAATATTCTAATGATTTTCCTACTAATAACACTAATAATAACGACAATGATAGAAATAAAAATAAAATTAAATATATCCCGGCCATTATTGTTATTATAATCATTATCATTATTGTTATTATCTCAAGAATTATCATTATTGCCATTATCATTATTAAAATCATTATAATGAAGAAAATGACATTAATAATTTAGATAATGATTATTATAATGACTACATTAAGGGTAATTAGGGCAATAATGACAGTAATGATAATAATGATGATGATAATGACAATAATGATGATAATTATCATTATAAAGCCCATCTATAATGAGAAAAAGGCTAAAAGGAGAAAAATCCCAAAAGTCGAAAAACCGGCGAAATCTAGCAAAATACAGCCTTCTGAGAGATGAGTCGAAAACCCCCCTTTTTCCAATTTTAATGATGATTATGATGATTTTATCATTAATTATGCTAATTAGGATGATTTTGATGATAACCCCATAAATAGTGACAATAATGACGATAATAATGGTAATTATGAGAGTAATTTGGACAATAATTATGATAATAATTATACAATGATACTTATAATGATGATTTGCGTAATAATTGCAATAATAGCAATAATCAACACAATTCTAATAATTTCCTACTAACACTAATAATAACGACAATGATAACAGAAATAATAATAAAAGTAATTATAACACGGCTATTATTGTTATTATAATAAATTTTATTGTTATTCTTTCTAGAATTATCATTATTGCCATTATCATTATTAAAATCATTATAATAATG
>NW_027217640.1:10000-13206 GCF_042767895.1 Penaeus vannamei | reverse complement strand
ATATATATATATATATATATATGTGTGTGTGTGTGTGTGTGTGTGTGTGTGTGTGTGTGTGTGTGTGTGTGTGTGTGTGTGAATATATATGTATATATGCATGTATATATACATATAGATACATACATACATACATACATACATACATACATACATACATACATACATATATAAATATATATGCAAACACACACACGCACAGACACACACACACACACACACACACACACACACACATTATATATATATATATATATATATATATATATATATATATATATATATACATATATAGATATATATGCACACATACACACACACACATACACACACACACATGCACACGCACACACACACACCCATACACACACCCATACACACACACACACATACACACACTCACATACACACACACACATATATTTATATATGTGTGTGTGTTATTGTGTGAGTGTATGTGTGTGTGTGTGTGTGTGTGTGTGTGTGTGTGTGTGTGTGTGTGTGTGTGTGTGTGTGTGTGTGTGTGTGTGTGTGTGTGTGTGTGTGTGTACAGAAGTAGAGAGAGAGAGAGAGAGAGAGAGAGAGAGAGAGAGAGAGAGAGAGAGAGAGAGAGAGAGAGAGAGAGAGAGAGAGAGAGAGAGAGAGAAAGAGAGAGAGAGAGAGAGAGAGACAGCGAGAGGCAGAGAATGACAATTATCCCTTTCATTGCCTGAACCAGTCATTTGGAAGGTCATGGTTAAACGGATATGAATATTACTTTTCGGGCCAATAAAATAGTTACCTGGGAATGGACATCGACTAATTAAAACACTTTAAGAGGTGATCCAAAAAAGGCGATTGCTATTCAAAAGCAATTAAGGATTAGACACATAGACGAAGATAAAAAAAAAAAAAAAAATGCAGGGTAATCTTCGAGTCCGTCGTTATCTGTGCCATTTCAGGCTGCAAGAACGCAGTCACGAACAGGGCTGACTGAAGTGTTCTTTCCTGAAATACTTGTTCCTGATTTTTTTTTTTTTTTTCTGGGGGTGACAGGTAATATCACTGCGACAGCCCATCCTTATGCATGGCGGTGTTGTGTTCTTGTTTGTTTCTTTCTTTACTATCCAGTATATCCGTGTCAATAGTCAGCGTCGTATGTGTATAGCGTTTGTGTTTGTCAGTCTTTGTGTTTGATTGTGTGTGTTTTGTGTGTGTGTGTGTGTGTGTGTGTGTGTGTGTGTGTGTGTGTGTGTGTGTGTGTGTGTGTGTGTGTGTGTGTGTGTGTGTGTGTGTGTGTGTGTGCATCAATCTCCTTTGAATCTTATCCTTGATTAGAAGATGGATAAATACAGTTATGTTACTTCGGCTTCAGGCTGAGACGGACGGCCTGATAGGTCTGCCATGTTATAAACCCTCGACCGTAATTAGAGGCTCGTCTAATCATTTCCTTCGGTACTCGGCTTTTACTGCCAGAACGACACCTGCCGTCGTGACTATCAAATAAAATACTGAATAGCCTTACGATCAGTATTCATGTCATCCTAAAATATTTCTGGTCTTTTACGGTTGTGCATTTTTACTCCTCGAGAGCGAAGAGAACAAAGGTTTCCCGCCAATTTTAGAGCAGCCTCCTTTCGAAGGACAAAAGAGCTCTGCGTTGCGTATCGATGCTGATGAATATCTGTGAAAAATTACCCGCAACTGAATATCTCCTCTCTTAAAGCCTCCTCCCTAATTAGTATTTGCCGCAGATAACATTCTCGGTTCAACATAAAGCGGGCAGTTGCTCGGTGGTCCAGAAAGTATTATTTAATATTATCAGTGAGAGAGAGAGGAGCCTAATGTACAGCAGTGGACTGGCTCTTTCAAAAATAACTACCCATGAGCAATGAACGAAGCACAGAGGAGGTATGATTCAAAAATGGCTTCTGGAAAAATCCAAGCGCAGTCTCTTAAGGTAAGATTTACAGCTAATTCAAAATGTAGATTACCAAAGGCACCATTGTAGGCGATAGCATCATTACGCTTCCCTTTATCAAGCCCAGAAAAGGATAATTACTTTATTGGCCAAATCTAACGTAATCCAGATCCGGATCGGGCTGCGATAACCCTTGTGAGCGGGCGATAGGTAGCTTATTGTTATGATAATGAAGGTGGCGAGTGAAGGCGCGACCTCCCAGGCCCCTCTCGCGGACCCGCCGCGTTAAGCCTCGCGCGGAGGAGCTTCTGCCTCCTGATTGCGGCGGAGGAGCCGCTCTGCGCGCGGCGGCGTCTGAACGCTGCGCCTCTGGTCGGCCACGCTGCGTGCTGCCCGGTATGTCAGCGGGAGTACAAGTATATTTAAGAGGAACTGTTATATCATTGTGCAACATTTTTGGTGTTATGACTGGCATTAAGACGATTGTGATCACGGACATCCTTGGTATTCACTATCACGAAAAACATAATCATTATCAATCTGACTGTACTTAATATGAGAGTAGTTTAGAGGGCGTGTAACAGCAATGACCGGGATAATGATTATGATGCCAGTACTAGCAGTGGTGATAGTAATCATAATTTGTGTCATAATTATGCTTGTGTTTCTTCTATTCGTTCGGATGTTCTGTTGCACATTACGGCAGAAACCATATCCCATGGGAGTTGAAATCGTTTGATTTAGTGTAAAATGGGATGATAATGAATAGCAATACTTAAGAACGACACGCACATGCGAAAGACCATATTATGAATATATTAGAATATTATCTTAACTGTATTATTATCCATATTATCCTCATTGCTATCACTATCATCCTCCTCGCCCTTGCTACCAGTATTATCATTATTACTATTATCATTTTTACTATTATCATTACTACCATTATCATTATCATCATGATTGTTATTACTACCGTCATTGCTATTAGATTACTACTAATAATAATAATATTCATATTACTATTATTATTATCATTACCATGATTATCATTATGGTTACCACCACTATTACTCTATACAGATTCCGCTCGCGTTCCCTCGGTCGCAGCAGCTCCTCCACCCCGTGCGAGAGCGAGGCGGGGGCGCTGCGGCCGAGGGCGAGGAAGGAGAGGCAGAGATGAGAGGAGTGGTAACTCTTTTCTCGGTACGCGGAATTGCCATCGTAAAAATAATCATAATTAGAGCAATCAGGATAATGATAAAAGTAATACTGCCGATAAAAAAACAACGATGATAACTATACT
>NW_027217639.1:7500-10000 GCF_042767895.1 Penaeus vannamei | reverse complement strand
GGAATCTCCAACGCACTCTACCGCTTGCGTGTGAAAGTGACGGGAAATGGAGCTTCGTATCGAGGAATGACTTTGCTTGTAGAATTCGTAAGGCTTCGTATATTGCTTTTTTTCTGCTTGTAAAATTATTACGGGGATTATTGTGGTTTACGCTTGTAGAAATATCGGTATTTGGAGAGAGAGAGAAATGGTGAGCGAGACAACGAGGGAAAAGGAGAGCGAGAGAGAAAGAAAGGGAGAGAGGGAGAGAGAGGGAAAGAAAGAGAAAGGGAGAGAGGGAGAAAAGGAGAGAGAGAAAGAGGGAGAGAGAATGAGAGAAAGAGGGAGAGGGAGAGAGAAAGGGAGAGATGGAAACAGAAAGTGAGAGATGGAGAAAGAAAGGGAGAGATGTAAACAGAAAGGGAGAGAGACAGAGATGAGAAAAAATGAGAGAGAATTAGACCGAAAGAGAGAATGTGGGTGAAAGTGAGAATGAGAGAGAAAGAGAGAATGAAAGAGGAAGAGAGAATGAGAGAAGAAAGATTGTGAGAGAAAGAGAATGAGAGAGGAAAAAATAATGAGACAAAAGGAGAATGAGAGAGGAAGAGAGAGAACGAGAGAATGAGACAGAGCGAAAGAATGAGAGAGGAAGAAAAAATGAGAGAGAATGAGAGAGGGAAAGAGAATGAGAGAAAATGAGAGAGGAAGAGAGAATGAGACAGGAAGATGAATGAGAGAGAGAAAGAGGGAATGAGAGAGGAAGAGAGAATGAGAAACATAGAATAAGAAAGAATGAGAGAAAAAAAGAGGAAGAGAGAAAAAAAAGAGGGAGAGAATGAGAGAGAGAGATGGAATACGAGAGGAAAAGAGAATTAGGGAGGAAGAGAGAATGAGAGAGAAAGAAAGAATGAGAGAGAAAGAGAGAATGAGAGAGGGAATACGAGAGGAAAAGAGAATTAGGGAGGAAGAGAGAATGAGAGAGAAAGAAAGAATGAGAGAGAAAGAGAGAATGAGAGAGAAAGAGAGAATGAGAGGGGTAGAGAGAATGAGAAAGTTAGAGAGAATGAGAGGTAGAGAGAATGATAGAGATAGAGAGAATGAAAAAGGTAGAGACAATGAGAGAGGTAGAGAGAATGAAAAAAAGAAGAGAGAATGAGAGAAAGAGAGAATGGAAGAGGAAGAGAAAATGAGAGAGGAAGAGAGAATGAGAGAGGTGGAGAGAATGAGAGAAAGAGAGAATGGAAGAGGAAGAGAAAATGAGAGAGGAAGAGAGAATGAGAGAGGTGGAGAGAATGAGAGAGAAAGAGAGAATGTGAGAGGAAGAGTGAACGAGAGAGAAAGAGAGAATGATAGAGAGATAAAAAAATAAAAGAGATAATGATATATAATGAGAGAAAGAGAGAGATACAGAGAATAAGAGAGGAAGAGAGACTGAGAGGAAGACAGAATGAGAGAGAAAGAGAGATTGAGAGAGAAAGAGGGAATGAGAGACGAAGAGAGAATGAGAGACGAACAGAGAGTAAGAGAAAGAGAGAGGAAGAGAGAAAGAGAGAGGAAGAGAGAAAGAGAGAGAGGAAGAGAGAACGAGAGAAAGAGAGAAAGAGAAAGAGAGAAAGAGAGAAAGAGAGAGAGAGGAAGAGAGAAAAGAGAGAAAGCGAGAAAGAGAATGAGAGAGAGAGAGAGAGAGAGAGAGAGAGAGAGAGAGAGAGAGAGAGAGAGAGAGAGAGAGAGAGAGAGAGAGAGAGAGAGAAAGAGAGAGGGAGTGAGAGAGAGAGAGAAAAAGAGACAGAAAGAGAGAGAGAGAGAGAGAGAGAGAGAGAGAGAGAGAGAGAGAGAGAGAGAGAGAGAGAGAGAGAGAGAGAGAGAGAGAGAGAGAGAGAGAGAGAGAGAGAAACGTAAACAGACAGAACCAAGAAAACGAAAAAAAAAAAACGCTATCGACAAAAAACTAACCGACCCTCCCCCTCCCCCTCCCCCCCTCCCGCAGCCATGCCCATCCCGCCCCCTCCCGCCCCCTTCGGCGCCACCCTCGAGCAGCAGCCTCCTTACTGGGTGGGCTCCATCGCCAACTACACGTGTCCCGACGGCAAGATGTCTCCCCGGGGCGACACGTGCACCTCAGTCGTCGCCAACGAGACCGGCTGGAGCGTCCTCGACCCGGAGTTCGGCTGTTACAACGGTTGGTTCGCCGGGGAGCATTTTGACCCAGCTAGTTCAAGGGAGAGAAGCTAGCCCATCGCCGTGTGTCTAGGCTCATGACGTCACGACTTAGCACAGCCAATCATGTTGTGAAATGACTGGCGAAATGAGGCAAAAGTTTACGTGTGAAAGGAAAGACAAAATGTGAAAATGCTTGATGTTTACGCCTTTTTATTTTATTTATTTTTTATATATAAACATCTCTGGAGTCCCTAATACTTTAATACACTTACATGCATCTTCAAACGTATATTCCCTGTACGCGAATATTATCGGAACAAAAGTGATTTACTACCCGCCAAGCCAGTCAGAACGCAATATT
>NW_027217637.1:7500-13190 GCF_042767895.1 Penaeus vannamei | reverse complement strand
ACACACACACACACACACACACACACACACACACACACATACACACATACACACACACACACACACACACACACACACACACACACACACACACACACACACACACACACACACACACACACACACACACACACACACACACAAACACACACACACACACACACACACACACACACACACACACACACACACACACACACACACACACACACACACACACACACACACACACACACACACATACTCGTACACACGCATATGAATACCAGACTGTAGAGTATTTTTCTTGCGCGGGGAATATTGCATTTTTTAATGCGGGGAAAACATCATTTTGTCTTCATTTGCGCGGACGGATCTGCGGACGGATGATAAAACAAGTGCATGGGAAAGTCAAAAGAATTTTATGCGCGGAAGATGATTTAAAAAAGAACTAAGCGTGCGCAGAAAATTACCCGAGAACTACATTTGCACGGACAGAATTTGACCACATTGCGCGGAGAATGCGTTCCCTGCGCAGTCCAAACTCTGCAGTCTGCTATGAATATATTCTTTTAGAAAGTAATGTCTAACACACACTAGCAAGGCAATTCAGCCATGTTAACAGTGTTAAAACGTATCCTTAATTATTAAAACGAATCTTTATACGGACGGTCTCTGGCCGTGGATGTCATCCAAGTAATGACGTCACGCAAATGCAGAGCGAAATGAACTTTTGACTTATTACAGCTACACTGTTATTACACAACGTTTGGCTCTTATCCCGGTAAAAATAGCACAGAAATCTATACTAGACAGTGCAGGCAATACATTACTTCGAGACCAGAAACACCAAAATAAGTGTCACATGAAGATGAATACATAATGAGATTGTTCCACTCTACTAAGAAATACGTTTTGGAGTAATAATAAGAAGAATGAAATTGGTGGTTATGTCTTTGAATTATTATCCTCGCAAAATTTAGTTCACAAAATCGCACTCTGGCACTCTAGTTCATGTGAGATTAAGCGTGTTTTTGTTCAGCTGTTATGCGTACATCATTTCCAAACTGTAATGATATCCTGTAGTGTCGCATGAACTGAAGTATTTGATGAATCATATCTCATATGTAAATGGAAATGTAGTCAAGGTTACAGAGCTAGGAAAAGAGAGAGAGAGAGAGGAGAGAGAGGAGGTAAAGAGATAGAGAGAGAGGGGAGGTGGAGAGAGAGGGAGAGAAATACAGACAAATGATAGAAGGAGAGAGAGAGAGAAGAGGGGAGGGGAAGGTGGGAGGGAGGGAGTGAGAGAGAGATATATTCATATGAGGGAGAGAGAGAGAGAGAGAAGAAGGGTGGGACGGAGAGACAGACAAATGATAAAGACAGAGAGAAAAGAAAGGAGGTGAAGGTAGAAGGGAGGGAGAGATACAGACCGATGACAGAAAGAGAGAGAAGAAGGGAGGTGAAAGTGAGAGGGAGGGAGCGAGGTGAAAGATACAAACAGATGAGAGAACGAGAGAGAGACAAAAAGAGAGGCAATCAGACACACAGAAACAGAGAACTTGAGAGAGAAAAGGAAAGAGAAAAAAAAAAGTAAACCAGAAAAGAAAAGAAACAAAGTAAAGAAAGGCAGAGAATCAAATAGAGATAGAAAGCAACAGTCAGACAGACATATGACAAAAAGGGTGAGAGAGAACGCACATGTCTTTCGTGCTAACAACACTCGTCATTACATTGCAACACGAAAGCGCTGCAGGCAAACCTTCGCTTATCAACAGGTGTATTTTTTGCGCCTGCAGAATAATCACTTTGTCATGCTAAGGCTGCAAATTGCAACGCAGGAAGTCTTTTTTTTTTTTTTTTTTTTTTTTTTTTTTTTTTTTTTTAGCTCGATGTATGCAAAGTTCAGTCATTTTCTGGCAGATCTTTACGACTTGACTGGATATGGTAGAGGGAAATCTTTATTTATTTATTTCGTTTCTCCGTTCTCCTTTACTTTTTTTCTCCGTCTCTCATTTCTCTCTTTCTCTGCCTGTCTTTTTCTCTCTCTCTGTCCCTGTGTCTCACTTGTATATGTCTGTGTGTGCGCCTCTCCATCTGTTAATCTGCATAGAAACACAATCACATATTATATCATATATAGATAGATAGATAGATAGACTGATAGATAGAGAGATAGACTGATAGAAAGATAGACTGATAGATAGACAGATAGATAGATAGATATAGATATAGATTTATTTCATATATATGTATAAATACATACATACATACATACATATATATGTGTGCACACACACACACACATACATATATACATATACATATATATATATATATATATATATATATATATATATATATATATATATATATATGTATGTATGTATGTATGTATGTATGTATGTATGTATGCATGTATGTATATATATATGTGTGTGTGTGTGTGTAGATACACTTACGTCCTCTTCCGCACTAACCCTCCCCTTCCTCCGCAGCCCCAAGTTAAACCTGTTCCCGAAGAAGAAGGCGCCCCCGCAGCCCGTCGCACAGAAGCCCTTCAGCATGATCCAGAACAAACCGAAGCCCAAAGTCGTCAAGACCTTCCCCGCCATCGCCGCGACGGACGCAGACGAAGGGAAGAGACCAGCGCCCCGGGACGTTCCTGAGCCTCCTGCGGCTGTGCATCTGCCCGGGGGCCAAGGCGGGGACGCTGAAGGAGGTCTCGACGGATGGGAGCCCCTGCCGGTGAGTCAGAGCATGCCTGATGTGGTCGAGCTCGTCCTCCAGAACAGGACGAAAAGCGGGAAGCTCAAGACGCTGAATGAGAAGCCCAAAACGTCCAAGAACAAGAACAAAGAGACGAAATCGGAGATAAAATCGGAAAGTACGTCCGCTGTCGTTGCTTCGAGTCCTGATAAAAGCGATAGTAATGATAAACCTCAGCCCGAGTCCACAAAACGTGATTCTAATAAACCTTTCGCCGAAACCCCGGTGATAAGCGAAAACGACAACTCCATTGCCACCATCGAAGAATCGAAATTCGAAAATAACGAAGTCATCCCTCAGCCAACCAAAGAAAACGGGAATTCTTTAGTCAAAACTGACACAAATAATAGTTTACCCTCATCCAGAATGTCAGCCACGCCGTCAGTCAAGTCGTCAGCGTCAGGCCAAATATCTGTTGCTTCTACCAAGCGTAAACGTAAAATAAACGACGTCAAGCACAATAATGCGGATATAAAAAGCGTGAAATCGGTAGACACAGAAATCTTCGGCGTGCCCTTGCATTCGGCTGACACTAAAAGATCTGTCAAGTCTCTACAGTCAGCTGGCCAGAAATCTGACAGGTCTTTGCAATCAGCAGCCAATGAAAAATCTAATTTACCCAAGAAATCGGAAGACGTTAAAAAATCCGCTATGTCTTTGCAATCAGCAGGTTCGGTGCAATCGGCGCTGTCTAAAAGATCACTCAAATCGATGGAATCGGCAAACGCACGTAAATATGTTGTATCTATGGAGTCAGAAGGCACTCAAGAATCCGCTCAGCATTTACAGTCAGCAGACACCAAAAAATCTGTTCATGTTAATCTGGGATCAGCAGACACCAAAAAATCTGTTCATGTTAATCTGGGATCAGCAGACACCAAAAAATCTGTTCATGTTAATATGGGATCAGCAGACACCAAAAAATCTGTTCATATTAATCTGGGATCAGCAGACACCAAAAAATCTGTTAAATCCTTGCAATCAGACGTAAAAAAGTCAGACCAAAATGTGCAACCGACAGACACCAAACAACCTGACGCACCTACGCGACCGGTAGACGATGAAACGCGGGAGAAACCATTAGAATCGGCAGAATCGGCGTCTCAACCCGCTGAAGCTGCTGAAAACCCCACAGCAGAAATTCAGGAGGAACCGCAAGGTGACGAGAAATCGGTGACGTCAGAAGCAGAAGGAAACAAAACCGATATTGATAAACTAGAAGAAAAGAACATTTCTAAAGAGAATAATGACGATACAGGCGTGAATAAAACGAAAGAGGAAAAGGAAATTTCAGGAGCCATGGACAATACAGGTATTAAAGTGGAGGAAAAGGGAATTCCTGGAGAAAAGGACGATAATAAAAGCGCCAATAAAGAAGAGGAAAAAGAAATATCTGAAGAAAAGGCCGATAAGAAAAATGTCAATAAAGAAGAGGAAAAAGAAATATCTGAAGAAAAGGACACTGATGAAAACGCTGATAAAGCGGAGAAAAATGAGGTACCTGGAGTAAAAGAGGATAATAAAGACACTGAAAAAGGGAAGATAGAAGACAAATCTGGAGAAAAGGATACTGAAAAGGACACTGATAAGCCGAAGGAAAAGGAAATACTTCATGATGATCCTTCAGAGTTAACAGACGGATCTCAAGACATGAAGGACAACGCAGGTGATCCTACGAAGAACCAAGAACCTCCGGGGGAAGCGAGAAGTGAGGGCGAGGATAAAGAAGACAAAGAAGATTCCCACAAAATTCCCGCTGAAGATCCACCGCAGGAGGAAAATAAGACCGACTCGACTAAACTCTCGGAGAAAAGCGAGTCTGGCGAGGACAAAGAAAGGGATTCTGGCGCGCTTTCGGGAGTTTCCAAGAGCTCATCTGCAGACACGAAGTCGAAGAAAGACTCGTCTCCTCCTCCAGTTCCCCGGATCAGTGTCCCTTCGTCGGAGGCTCAGGTTTTCACTGTGGACATCCCACTGTCGTTCGAAGAGGGCGTTCCGCGCCTGCAGTCGCCCAAGGTGGTGCGTGTAGAGACCGAGAACGGCAGTGAACGACGCCGGTCATTGGTTTCCATTACGGCAGAAGAGAACTATTTGCTCGTTCATGGTCAGAGCCCTCCGAGGGCCACTTCTCCTTCGGGTCACACTTCAGAAAGAATCCCAAACTCTCATGGGGATCATTCCTCGTACAAGAATCATTCACAAGAGGCACGGTTGCAAAACGCTTCGAATCCTACCAATAGGAGGGCCGATAGTACTGAGAGGGACATTGAGAACCAATCAGCATGGAGCACTAGGGCTGGAGTTGACCAATCAATAACCGCGGATGGGGTAGTGGGAGGCACAACTGGCGTGAAGGATAGTGGCGGGAAATCCACTGCGGGGAGTAGTAGTCGCTCTGTGCCGGGCGAGGGAAGGGGAGTGCAGGGGGACGCGCTCAGAGCACCTCACGGAGTTAAAGCCAGTGATGAACGTGCCGTGAGAGTGGAGTATGACTCTGTAACGAAAGGTTCTGGTTATGAAGTGGATCACTTGACTGTCCCGAGCTATGGAGAGTCGTACGCTCGAAGGAGTTTGCCCTCCGTCAGAGAGGATGTGCTCGTGGAGGCCCTAGCCGAGTCCGCGAGGTCCTACTCTGGCGACCTCTCCAGGCCTTTGCGACGGGGAGAATACGCCATGCCCTTCCCCGATAATCCCCGAGGAACTTCACTGTCCTCCGTGGAGGTCCCCGAGGGCAGCATAAACACGGTGTCCCTCGCGGTGTCCAAGAATGGGTCTCATGTTACCCGACCCGTGCGTGACCACGGGGGCGCGAGTCTTTTCGATCGCTTCAGTACGGGAGGAGGAAGCCTCTGGCAGAAAGCCCCTCAGGGAGCGCCCCTGGTGGTGAAGCCCAGCGGCGTCGTCTACTCGCGGGAGCCCAGGGAGTACGAGGACTACCTTCC
>NW_027217635.1:10000-13183 GCF_042767895.1 Penaeus vannamei | reverse complement strand
ATGTATATATATATATATATATACGTATGCATATATATACGTATGCATATATATGTATGCATATATATGTATATACGTATATGTATGTATATGTATGTATATATATATATATATATATATATATATATATATATATATATATATATATATATATATATATATATATATATATATATATATATATATATATATATATATACATACATACATACATACATATACGTATATACATATATACGTATATACATATATATGCATACATATATATGTATATACGTATATATGTATATGTATGTACGTGTGTGTATATATATATATATATATATATATATATATATATATATATATATATATATATATATATATATATATATATATATATGTATATATATGTATATGTATGTATATGTATGTATATGTATATGTATATGTATATGTATATATATATATATATATATATATATATATATATATATATATATATATATATATATATATATATATATATATGAACACAAGCACAAACACAATCACGTGAATACAAAAATGAAAATGAAACTAGCCACAATGAGAATTGAGAAAAAGCGTGACGTTTCGAACTCTTCTCGAGTTCCTCATCAGACAAAAAAAAAACGAAATGGATACTAGGAGAGAATTTTGACGTTTATATAGTGATAGAGAGACAGGATGAACAAGATCTGAATCAGGTCTCAGGGGGAGGGTCAAGGTCGAAGAGTCTGGGGAAGGCTTTGCTAACAAGTGATGAGGTAATATCATCAAATCCCCATTGGCCAGCACTCAAATTGAAATTAGGCAATTTTCTAATTAAAAGGGCTTCAATTATTTTCCTTTCATACGAGTTTGACGATCTATGAATTAACTTGGCGTCTTTCCAATTTAACTGATGCCCTTCGTCGCGTAAATGAATAAAACAAGCATTAGATTGCTTTATCGATCTCATTCGTTTGTGTGTTACAAATAATGTCTACTTTTGACGGCGATTTCTATAAGCAAATAAATGGTATCGCGATGGGAAGTAGCCTTAGCCCGGTTTTAGCTAATTTATACATGGAAATGTTTGAATCTGAGTTACTTCCATCAATCCTCCCGCCGGACACGATTTGGTTTCGCTATGTTGATATATTTTCTATGTGGCAAATGAACCGTTCAGATTTCGATGATTTTCTCATTAGACTAAATAACCTCGCTCGTACATTAACTTTAAAGTAGAATGGGAAGACAGGTAAATTACTTTTTCTCGATGTTCTTTTGTCCAATGTGAATGGCTCGCTTATATTTTGTTTATCGTAAGCCCACCCACACCGCTAATTATCTTCATTTTTTCTCGAATCACCCGCTTTACATTAAGAAGTCAATTGTCTCGTCAATGTTCCTGAGGGCTTATAGGATTTGCGATAACGAATTCATCGATCGTGAGCTTGACTTTATTTTCGAGACATTTTCAAAATTAGGATATCCTCGCTTTTTCTTAAATCAGGCACATTCATCCGCGAAATGGAAATTTTATAATCATTCCCGCAACATGCAACAAGAAAGTGCCAAAAATCTCTTAATCATTCCTTATAACCCGTCTCGATGAAAAACGCCGTATTTTTAAAGGAGCTGGCATTGATATCGTTTTTACTTACCCGAACACGTTGCGCAATAGGAGGAACGAAGTGGAGGAGCGTCCTCTCGGGCTCTAGGGCGACTTCCTGGGTTTCCTTCTCGGGCTCTTTGGCGACTTCCTGGGTCTCCTTCTCGGACTCTTGGGCGACTTCCTGGGTCTCCTTCTCGGGCTCTTGGGCGACTTCCTGGGTCTCCTTCTCGGGCTCTTGGGTGACTTCCTGGGTCTCCTTCTCGGGCTCTTGGGCGACTTCCTGGGTCTCCTCGTGCTCGGAGGATACCTGGAAGTGGGCCTGGATGACTATCCACTTTGTCCTAGGAGGAACGAAGTGGAGGAGCGTCCTCTCGGGCTCAAGGGCGACTTCCTGGGTCTCCTTCTCGGGCTCCTAGGCGACTTCCTGGGTCTCCTTCTCGGGTTCTTCGGCGACTTCCTGGGTCTCCTTCTCGGGCTCTTGGGCGACTTCCTGGGTCTCCTTCTCGGGCTCTTGGGCGACTTCCTGGGTCTCCTTCTCGGGCTCTTCGGAGACTTCCTGGGTCTCCTTCTCGGGCTCTTGGGCGACTTCCTGGGTCTCTTTCTCGGGCTCTTGGGCGATTTCCTGTGTCTCCTTCTCGGGCTCTTGGGCGACTTCCTGGGTCTGCTTCTCGGGCTCTTGGGCGACTTCCTGGGTCTCCTTCTGGGGCTCTTCGGCGACTTCCTGGGTCTCCTTCTTGGGCTCTTGGGCGACTTCCTGGGTCTCCTTGGGCTCTTCGGCGACTTCCTGGGTCTCCTTCTTGGGCTCTTCGGCGACTTCCTGAGTCTCCTTCTTGGGCTTTTCGGCGACTTCCTGGGTCTCCTTCTTGGGCTCTTCGGCGACTTCCTAGGTCTCCTTCTCGGGCTCAAGGGCGACTTCCTTGGTCTCCTCGGGCTCGGAGGATACCTGGAAGTGGGCCTGGATGACCCTCCACTTCGTCCTAGGAGGAACAAAGTGGAGGAGCGTCCTCTCGGGCTCAAGGGCGACTTCCTGGGTCTCCTTCTCGGGCTCCTTTGCGACTTCCTGGGTCTCCTTCTCGGGCTCATTTGCGACTTCCTGGGTCTCCTTCTCGGGCTCTTGGGCGACTTCCTGGGTCTCCTTCTCGGGCTCTTGGGCGACTTCCTGGGTCTCCTTCTCGGGCTCTTCGGCTTCCTGGGTCTCCTTCTCGGATTCAAGGGCGACTTCCTAGGTCTCCTCGGGCTCGGAGGATACCTGGAAGTGGGCCTAGATGACTCTCCACTTCGTCCTAGGAGGAACGAAGTGGAGGAGCGTCCTCTCGGGCTCAAGGGCGACTTCCTGGGTCTCCTTCTCGGGCTCTTCGGCGACTTCCTGGGTCTCCTTCTCGGGCTCTTGGGCGACTTCCTGGGTCTCCTTCTCGGGCTCTTGGGCGACTTCCTGGGTCTCCTTCTCGGGCTCTTGGGCGACTTCCTGGGTCTCCTCGGGCTCGGAGGATACCTGGAAGTGGGCCTGGATGACCATCCACTTTGTCCTAGGAGGAACGAAGTGGAGGAGCGTCCTCTCGGGCTCAAGGGCGACTTCCTGGGTC
>NW_027217634.1:0-5000 GCF_042767895.1 Penaeus vannamei | reverse complement strand
TTTCTCCGTTCCCCTCCCCCTTCCTCTCTTACCCTTTCCTTCTCTCCTTTATCTCTCTCCCCTCTCTCCCCTCTCTTTCCCTCTCTCCCCTCTCTCCCTTTCTTCTCTCCCCCTTTCCCTCTTCCCCTTTTCCTTTGTTTCCTTTCCCCTCTCTTCCCCTTTTCCCTTTGCTCTCCCTTTCCCCTCTCTTCCTTTCTCCTCTCCCCCTTTCCTCTCTCTCTTTACCTTTTCCCTCTCTTCCCCTTTCTCCTTTCCCCCCTTTCCCCTCTCTTCTCCGTTCCCCTCACCTCCCCCTGGGACTTCCCCTTTGTGTTTGTCCTGTGTAGAGCCTGTGGGTTTCCTGTTGCGTTTCCTTTTGGGTCTTGTAAAGGAAATGATAAATAAAACATAGAAAAAAATCTGATAGTAGGGTGTGTGTGTGTGTGTGTGTGTGTGTGTGTGTGTGTGTGTGTGTGTGTGTGTGTGTGTGTGTGTGTGTGTGTGTGTGTGTGTGTGTGTGTGTGTGTGTGTGTGTGTGTGTGTGCTGTATTATCAGCAACAAAAAATATAGTAGGGTGTGGGTGTATGTATGTGTGTGTGCGTGTGTGTGCGTGTGTGTATGTGTTGTGTGTGTGTGTGTATGTGTGTGTGTGTGTGTGTGTGTGTGTGTGTGTGTGTGTGTGTGTGTGTGTGTGTGTGTGTGTGTGTGTGTGTGTGTGTGTGTGTGTGTGTGCGTGCGTGTGCGTGTGTGTGTGCACTGTGCTATCAACATCTATTTGCATTACTGATACGAGTGCCAGCTCTCTCACCACCAAAACACTCAAACGCAAGACACGAAACCAAAACAAACCTCTTGTTGTATCTCATCGGTGTGTTTGTGTTGCTATTCATCCGAGCGGAGTGACTAAATCTCGGCAAGTCCCCCCTGTATGACTGACGCGGTCCGTTTTCTTTGATAAAACGCCGGCTGTGTTTATCTTATTTATACTGGGATCATAATAGGAGAGAGGGGGAGGGAGAGAGAGAGAGAGAGAGAGAGAGAGAGAGAGAGAGAGAGAGAGAGAGAGAGAGAGAGAGAGAGAGAGAGAGAAAGAGAGAGAGAGAGTAAAGGGGCGAGAGAGAGAAAAAAGAAGAGAGAGAGAGAGAGTAAAGGAGCGAGAGAGAGAAAAGAAGAGAGAGAGAGAGAGTAAGGGGGCGAGAGAGATTAAAGGAGCGAGTGAGAAAAACGAAGAGAGAGAGAGAAAGAGTAAAGGAACGAGAAAGAGAATCGGAGAGAGAGAGAAAAAAAAAAGAGAGAACACAAAAAATAACGGTAAAAAAGACCTTACAAAAACCCACTTAGAATCCTGCCGCGTCATCTCCTACAAGGACACGAGAACAAAAAAAAACACGAGGAAGAACAAAAGAACACGACACAACACACACACACAAAGAAAGAAGGAAGAAGAAAAAGAAGAAGCAGAAGAAGAAGAAGCAGAAAAAGAAGAAGAAGGAGAAGAAGAAGAGGAGGAGGAGGAGGAGCAGCGAGAACGAGCATCAGAGACAACAGGGTTCACATATTGCCAGAAATAAATCCATCCCGGGTGCCATTTCAGTGCCTCTCTCTGTCCCCCGCGTTCCTACCCAATCTTGTCATCCGTCTACCCTTCCACCTCCCAATCCTAAACCCAATCGCCTCCATGCATACCAATGGGAATACGTGTGATTCTGGGAATTATGTAGTATGGATAGATTGGTAGAAAGATTAGGGAATGATTAGACAATGCAAATTAGTGGAAATACAGGCAATTCTACACAGGTAATTCTACATATTACAGTGTATGGGAAGTTTAGAGAATCAGTGATCATGAAATACATACCAGATTATGAATAGCGATGGAAATACACGTAATTCTAAGTACTGCAGAGTATGAAAAGATTAAGGAATATTAATTAACCATACCATGCATACCAATAGAAATATCATAGAGTATGAAGATTAGGAAATAGAAATCGATACCATACATACCAACGATAATACACGTAATGCTAAGTATTACAGAGTATGAAAAAATTAGGGAATAATGATGAAAAGATACCATACATACTAATGGAAATACACCTAATTCTGAATATAGATTAAGGAAAGATTAGGGAGTAATAAAAAAAAAAAATGATACCATACATACTAATGGAAATACACGGAATTCTAAATATTATAGTACCAAAAGACAAAACCAAAGATTATGGAACAATTATGAGACAAAATTATCTCTCCCCAACAGTTTGAAAAGCCTTAAAACAATGAAAATTAAAACAAAAAATAAATGAATAAATACATTGGGCTGGAAAATTAAGAGACAAATTATCTCTCCCCAACAGTTTGAAAAGCCTTAAAACAATAAAAATCAAAACAATGAAAAAATAATAAATAGATACATTGGGCCATATTGAAGACAAACAGGAGCAACGGACAAAGCCAAAAAAGCCGTTATCTTTAGTACAAAAAGGTGACGGAAAAGATTAATGGGATGACGTGATGAAAGACCGAGGTGGGTGACCTTTGTGGGCGATGGAGGTGTGCTGTGGGCGGGGAACGGCTGTGGGCGGCAGAGGGTCTTTCCAGGAGGCGCCGGGTATGCATGTCCTATATATATATAGATAGATAGGTAGATAGATAGATAGGTAGGAAGGTAGATAGATAAATTTAGATACATATATTTATGCACACACACATACACACACTTACTCATACACACACACACACTCCCCCCCCCCCACACACACACACACGCGCGCGCGAAGAAAGGGGTATAAGACCACTTGATGCGTCGCTCTTTGACTTCGCGCCCAAGTAGTGGCCAAGGGCGCGGTGCGAGTCCTCCTGAGGGCGCCGCCCCTTTAATCAGCAAAAGGCGTTTCACTCCTGAGGAAGCAAAGGCTTTGGCCAATTTTTTTTTTTTTTTTTTTTTTTTTTTTTTTTTTTTTGACTGAGAGCGAGATAGCGAGACAGAGAGAGGCAAAGAAAGAGAGAGAGGGCGAGATAGCGAGACAGAGACAAAGAAAGAGACAGAAAGAGAAATCCACTGCCCTCATTTATATCAATGGAGGCTAGCAGATGCCACCCACTGGAGATGTTCGACCTCTTACCTAAGTGGTGGATTCCTTGGAGAGATGAACCGTATTCTTTGTGAATGTAGAAAAGGTATGAGTGAGAAGGGATATCTTTTGTCTCGTGGAGAGTCATTTTTGTATATATTCTTTTCTACTGAGGAGTTTGTTTGTTTTTTTGTTTTTTGTTTTTTTCCTGGAGGTCCAGTGAGATTCATGCTTGTGGGTATTGGCATCTCATTTATCTATTAAGTATCTCGCCTTTGCTAATCCTCACATACATACATCCACATTTTGTTTTTAGTCCACAAACATACAATCACTTTTTTTTATAAAACCACAAACATATTTTTTAGTCCACAAATATACATTCACAAACATACCTCCACCTTTTTTTCTTTTTATAAAACAAACAAAAAAAATAATAATAATTTTGTCCACAAACATACATTCACAAACATACCTCCACTTTTTTATTATAAAACCACAAACATTTTTTAGTCCACAAACATACATTCACAAACATACAATCACTTTTTTTTTTTATAAAACCACAAACATTTTTTAGTCCACAAACATACATTCACAAACATACAATCACTTTTTTTTTTTTATAAAACCACAAACATTTTTTAGTCCACAAACATACATTCACAAACATACAATCACTTTTTTTTTTTATAAAACCACAAACATTTTTTAGTCCACAAACATACATTCACAAACAATCCTCCAACGTTTTTTTAATAAAACCACAAAAAAAAATTTTAGTCCACAAACATACACTCACAAACAATCCTTCAACATTTTCTTTTATACAAAACCACAAACAAACGACCATTTCTTCTCCCTTTTTTGATAAAATGAAGTTCACAGATCAACCGTTATGTATTTTATAAGTAAAAGTTATTTGAAAAATTAATAAAATGCGCGGAAATATTTTGCCGATGGAGCCAAAAACCGCAGGAAAAAGATTATGTGTGTGTCAGCTGTTGATTAAGAAATTAAATGCCAGATTGCTCTTCATCTGCAAATGGACGAACTAATTAACTGGAAGAGATATAGGCTATTGTGGAATTATTTTATATATTCACTGATATCAAATTAGTAAATGAAATTTGGTCGCTGGGTTTATTGGTTTAGAGGATATATATATATATATATATATATATATATATATATATATATATATATATATATATATATATATATATATATATATGTGTGTGTGTGTGTGTGTGTGTGTGTGTGTGTGTGTGTGTGTGTGTGTGTGAGTGAGTGTGTGTGTGTGTAGATACACATATATATATATATATATATATATATATATATATATATATATATATATATATATATATACGTACATACATACATATATACATATATATATATATATATATATATATATATATATATATATATATATATATATATATATATATATACGTACATACATACATATATATATATATATATATATATATATATATATATATATATATATATATATATATATACGTACATACATATATATATATACATGCGCATGTATGCATACGAAGGCCAGAGAGGGGCAGGAACACCGACAGAGGCAAAGAGAAGATCTAAATAAATTCTGGATCCTTCTCGTCCTCTTTGGGAAATCCTACTTTTCCCCTTTACCTTCGCTCCTCCGACCTCAAACGCTCATAAAATCCTTTCGCCCGGGGAAAACCGATCGCGGAGGTTATTTTGTCTTTTTATTTTATTTTTATTTTTCTTTAATACAATTCTTCTTTTTCTTCTTTTTTTCTTTTTCTTTTTCTATTTCTTTTTCTTTTTCTTCTTCTTCTTCTTCCTCTTCTTCTTTATTAGGATCCAGCCATATTTTTCCGTCCCTTTTCCGTCCCTTTTTTCCGACCGTCCGTCCGTCCGTTCGCGCGTTGGTTTTT
>NW_027217631.1:7500-13177 GCF_042767895.1 Penaeus vannamei | reverse complement strand
ATATATATACATATATATACATATATATATATACATATACATATATATATATATATATATATATATATATATATATATATATAATATATATATATATAATATATATATATATATAATATATATATATATATATATATGTATATATAATATATATATATATATATATATATATATATATATATATATATATATATATAGATATAGATAGATAGATATGGGTGATTACTGCAGTATGGATATGAGAAATGAATATATATATATATATATATATATATATATATATATATATATATATATATATATATATATTATTGTGTGTGTGTGTGTGTGTGTGTGTGTGTGTGTGTGTGTGTGTGTGTGTGTGTGTGTGTGTGTGTGTGTGTATGTGTATGTATGTGTGTATGTGTGTATATATATATATATATATATATATATATGTATATGTAAATATATATATATATATATATATATATATATATATATATATATATATGTATGTATGTATCTATGAATGACTATATCAGTACGTACATGTCAGCGTGTGTCACTTGGGTATAGTGTGGTATGCTTGGAAGATGTAATCAAGAAATGTTTTTATTCCTACGCTTCTGTAAAATAGTTAGTAAATATAGCCGTAATTTATTCTTGTTCGTTCGTGTACCATTTTTTATAGTTATTAATTTGAGTAAATTAAAGGATTTCATGTGTCGCAATCCTCCCTAATCTCAGTAATCTGTCAGGGATTTGAATATCTTTCAGTGTCATAAATTTGATTTCATTGAGTGCGCAGATCCTAGGTTACGTCACTTGTTTTCTCGTGTGTCGGAGCCCGTCTTTTTTTTATTTTTTTATTTTTATTTTTTTGAAAAATTTACTTATTTATTTATTTTAATTTTTTTTTCATGGGTGTCTTTCGTACTTCTCCTGCTACCGGTGTCTCGCGTTTGGTTAGGTGTAACAGTCATGGGATTTGTTGAAAGTTGTGTTGATAGAAGTGTATATGTTTGGAATAATGTTTTTTCTTTTTTCTTTTTTTTAGGGGGGGGGCGTATAGGCCAGATATGGAAGAGGAAATATTGTTTGGTTGAATCGTAGAAAAAGAAAGAAAGATGAAGAAAGAGGAGGCAAAGGGGAAGAAAAAAGAAAAAAGAGAAATATAAAAGAAAATAACAGAAAAAAAAGATGAAGAAAAAAAGAAAAAAGAAAGAAATATACAGATAAATGGATAGATAGATAGATTTATAATTCTCATAGTGGAAGGAAGTTCCGGTCACCTGGCGAGATAGGTGAAGCTTCATTTAACGTAGACCACAGTTATATATAAAAAAAGAAAGTTCTCAAAAGTTCTCTAGAAAAAAAAAACGACTTTTGTGCTTCTTTGAGCGCCAGACTCTCTATCAAGTTTCTCAATAACCAGTATCTGGCTGTAATCTTTAAGGGGATGGTTTTTCTCTCTTTTCATAATTCTTATGGTATGAAAAATTTAGGGGAGAAGCATAATCTTCCTAAGCCATAATTGTCTATCATCTACCGGACATTGCCAGCACGTAATGGTTTCTCAAAATCTTTCGTATAGTGTAGCGGGATGGCAGTAATTTTTCGTGTCCATAGGCCTACATTGACCATTTTTTTTAAATTCTCTAAAATCGTACAGCCATTCTGATTTCATTTCTGAGAAGAACAATCTTTGTACTGTAATAAACGGAAGCCAATTTTTAGAACTCAACCCTATTTCTTTTTGGTAAATAAATTGCGAAAGCGACTGTTTCACCACCCTAAAAAGGGAAACTGAAAATATATGTCACGTTTATAAGACGAGCACGGAAATATTGCAAATCCTTATTGCAGCATGTAATAGATCTACTATTCAGCTACAAAATGAGCCATGATGCGTTAAAATTGGACTGAAAATGTGTGTGCTATGGTAAAAAATAAAGGACCCAAACATCGTGATCTTTTTCCCTCTCATTTTTTTTTTTTTTACATTTTAAATATGAAATCATGTACGAAATAATGATATATGATATAATTATCTATTATATACCTAGTACTGTTACTCTCACGGGGTTTTACAATGTATTATACTGGTCGAAAAAATGATCGTTCTCCAGTCAGACGAGTATCGTACGCGTCCTATTCTCAGCAAGACCGAAGGATATCGGCCTTTGCCTCAGTGTCTTTGCACCGTTTAACTCTACGGGGCCACAGAGCCAATTTTCACACTCAGACTCCCGCGAAAAGACGAAATACAAGTGCAGGGCGGTGTGAAAATATGTCTATAAGGTATGTAAGGATATATAGATAATTTTCGTGTATCCCGTGACCTTTTATTTATGTTATTACTTCCGTTTGTTGATTGTTTGTTTTTTGTTTTTTTGTTTGTTTTTTTCTATTTCTAAAACTTATGAACATACTTTAGGAAGATTTTAACCAGAGGTGTGTTTTAACCTTAGACGCCGATTGCACTTTGTTGGTCATGCGGACCATAGCTCGGATCCAGGAAGTTTTTTTTCCTAACTCAAAAAGTTATGGATAGATTTTAATAAATTATAAATTTAACAAATTTTTCTTAGCCTACCCCCATTTGGGGGTGTATTTCGAAATGTTTTGCTCATAGATCAAACTATGATGAAAATAAAGAAAATAAAATACTTCATATGAACGGCATAATATGTTCATTTGTATGATTTTTTTTTTTTTTTTTTTTTTTTTGGCCGCTTGCCAGATTTAAAAAATTATTCCGAAAAAATGAAGGTTGGTCTCATACATGAAATTTAATAAGCTTTCAGAAAATAAACTCATTTTTATTATTTCTAATTACGTCACAATTGTCGATTTTCTAAACATGAAAAAAAAATATTTCGGTCGACATCGAAAAGGGCTGTTACCGCCTAAGAAATAACAGTCGGGCCTTGAAATTTTCAGGAGAGATTCGGAGGCCCTGAAACTCCTTGAAAATGGATTAAACTCGATTTCGGCAAGATGGCCAAAAAACACCGAAAAATGACCAGAAAAAACGGGAAAAAAAGTTGAAAGCTCTCATAACCATCGACAGTTTTCTTGCCAAGAGAAAAAAGTTCATAGAGCATCACGACCTGCGTGTGAAAATCGGGCCTGAACCGGATAAATTAGATCTCATTGAGTGCGCAGATCCTACGTTACGTGAGATGTTTTCTTGTCTGTTGGAGTCCGTCTTGTTTTTTTTTTTCTTTCTTTCTTTCTTTTTTTTTCTTTCTTTTTTTAATTGCAAAAAAAAAAAAACTTTTCGTTCATGGATGTCTTTCGTACTTATGCTACCAGTGTCTCTCTCATTTGTGATTTATTTATTTTTATCTATTTATTTATTTATTTATTTATTCATTTTTTTTTTACGCCCATGGTCATAGGCCAGATATGGAAGCAGAAATATTTGTTGGTTGAATCGTAGAAAAAGAAAGGTTATGAAGAGGAAAGAGGAGGCGAAGGGGAAGAAGAAAATGAAAAAAAGGAGAAATATAAAAGAAAACAGAACAAAATGAAGGAAAGAAAAAAGAAATATAGATAGATGGATGGATAGATGGATAGATTTATAATTCTGGTAAAATAGGTGAAGCTTTATTTAACGTATACACAAAGACGATGAAAAAAGTAGCAATTTCATCGAGCATCATGACCTGCGTGTGAAAATCGGTCCCGAACCGGATAAACTGGTTCAAGAGACAAAGATATAATGGATCGGATATTGGGACTGAAAGATAAGCAAGGGAGAAAAGAACCAGCTGTTTTTCTCAGCTTTCTCCCATTTCTGGAGAGGGTCGCCGTTTCGGATGAGACCCCTCCGCCAATTTCCATCGTGTTTATACTTTTAGTTATTAATTTGAGTAAAGTAACCGATTTCATGTGTCTTGCAATCCTCTCTAATCTCAATAATCTCAATAGTTTGAAGGTCATAAATTTGAATTCATTAAGTGTGCAGATTACGTCACGTCTTTTTTCTCGTGTGTTGGAGCCTGCATTTTATTATTATTATTATTGTTATTATCATTATTATTATTATTATATATATATATATATATATATATATATATATATATATATTTTTTTTTTTTTTTTTTTTTTTTTAATTATTATTATCTTTTAAATTGCATGCTACCGGTGTGTCTCGCGTTTGTTGAGATGTAATGGTCATGGGGTTTGTTTAAAGTGCTGTTGATGGAAGTATGTGTTAGGAATCGATTTTTTTTTTTTTTTTTTTTTTTTTTAATATGACAGGAGAAATATAAAAGAAAATAACAGAAAAAGAGAAGACGAAGAAGAAAAGGAAAAAGAGAATATATAGAGAGAGATAGATAGACAGATTTATAATTCTTATAGTGAAACGAAGTTCCGGTCACCTGGCGAGATAGCTGAAGCTTAACAGACCACACTTAAAGACTTAAATACGAAAAAAAAAATGCTTCTTTGAGCGCCAGACTCTCTTTCTATCACAGTTTTCAATAACCAGTATCGAGCTGTCATCTATAAAGAGAGAAAAAAAAAACAAGAAATAAGTTGAAAGCTCCCATAACCATCGACAGTTTCCTTGCCAAGAGTAAAATAAAAGCTCATACATAATCACGACCCGCGTGTGAAAATCAAGCCTGAACCGGATAAGCTGGTTCAAGAGACAAACACTGACAAATGGATAGGATGTTGGGGCTGAAAGACTTGCAGATGAGCAAGGGAGAAAGGAACTAATTCGTTCAGCTTTCTCCCATTTCTATAGGCGGTCGCCATTTCGGATAAGCCGCCTCCACTGATTTCGATCTTGAGTAAATCTGAGTAAAGTAACCGATTTCATGTGTCTTGCAATCCTCCCTAATCTCAATAACCTCAGAAATTTGAATGTCAAATTTGATCTCACTGAGATATATTCTATGTTATGAGATATATCCTATGCGCATATCCTTTGTTATGTCACGTGTTTTCTCGTATCAGAACCCGTCTTATTTCGTTTTTTTTTTTTTTTTTCTCTCAAAAAAACCTGGTCATTCATGAATGTCTTTCGTACTTCTCCTGCTTCCGGTGTCATGGGATTTGTTTAAAGTTGTGTTGATAGAAGTGTATGTCTTTGGAATCGATTTTTTTTTTTTACTCTTGTGGTCATAGGCCAGACATGGAAGCGGAAATGTTGCTTGGTTGAATCACAGAAAAAGCAAGAAAGATGAAGAAAAAAGAGGAGGCGAAGCGGAAGAAGAAAAAAAAGAAATATATATTTTCTTTTATATTCCTTTTATATTTAAAGGAATATAAAAGAAAATAACAGAAAAAAGGATGAAGCAGAAAAGAAAAAGAAAATATATATAGATATATAGATTTATAATTCTCATAGTGAAATGGAGAGATGGGTGAAGCTTCATTCAACGTAGACCACACTTAATCTTAAAGTTCTCAAAAAAAAAAAAAAAAAAAAAAAAAAACGACTTCTGTGCTTCTTTGAGTGTCAGACTTTCTATCACAGTTTCTCAATAACCAGTATCGAGCTGTCATCTATAAAGAGAGAAAAAAAACAAAACAAAAATTGAAAGCTCCCATAACCATCGACAGTTTCCTTGCCAAGAGTAAAATAAAAGTTCATAGAGTACCACGACCTGCGTGAGAAAATCGGGCTTGAACCGGATAAACTGGTTCTAGAGACAAACATTGACTAATGGATCGG
>NW_027217630.1:5000-10000 GCF_042767895.1 Penaeus vannamei | reverse complement strand
TTTCTTTCCTTTTCTTGCTCTCTCCCTCTTTCTTTATCTTTATCGGTCTCTTCTTTTCTTAATCCCTTTAACTTTTTTTTTATCACACTCTTTCACTCTTTACTTTTATCTCTTCTTGTTTCTCTCTGTCTGTCTGTGTCTCTGTCTATTTCTTTCTCCCTCTCCCTCCCTCCCCTTTCTATCTCCAACTTTACCCCTTTATCCCTCTTTCTCCCTCTCCCTCCCTCCTCCTCTCTATCTCCAACTTTCTCCCTTTATCCCTCTCCCTCCCTCCTCCTCTCTCTATCTCCATATCGAAATACTTTCCCACTTTATCCTTCTTTCTCCCTCTCCCTCCCTCCTCCTCTCTATCTCCAACTTTACCCCTTTATCCCTCTTTCTCCCTCTCCCTCCCTCCTCCTCTCTATCTCCAACTTTCTCCCTTTATCCCTCTCCCTCCCTCCTCCTCTCTCTATCTCCATATCGAAATACTTTCCCCCTTTATCCTTCTTTCTCCCTCCTCTCTATCTCCAACTTTACCCCTTTATCCCTCTCCCTTCCTCCTCCTCTCTATCTCCAACTTTACCCCTTTATCCCTCTCCCTCCCTCCTCCTCTCTCTATCTCCATATCGAAATACTTTCCCCCCTTATCCTTCTTTCTGCCTCTCCCTCACTCCTCCTCTCTATCTCCAACTTTCCCCATGTAACCCTCTCCCTATCTCCAACTTTCCCCTTTATCCCTCTCCCTCCCTCCTCCTCTCTATCTCCAACTTTCCCCATGTAACCCTCTCCCTATCTCCAACTTTCTCCTTTATCCCTCTCCCTCCCTCCTCCTCTCTATCTCCAACTTTCCCCATGTAACCCTCTCCCTATCTCCAACTTTCCCCTTTATCCCTCTCCCTCCCTCCTCCTCTCTATCTCCAACTTTCCCCATTTATCCCTCTCCCTATCTCCAACTTTCCCCTTTATCCCTCTCCCTCCCTCCTCCTCGCTATCTCCAACTTTCCCCTTTCTCCATCATTTTCAAATCCTTTCAATCTGAAGGAAAACAAAACAACGTGGCTTTATTCAGGATATGCTGACACGCAGGAGGGGAGAGCAGACTGTTCCGTGTCTGTTTAAATCTCTCATGTTTTCTTTATTCTTCCTCTCTCTCTCTCTGTTTTTCTTTCTTTTTCTTTTTTTCTCTCTCTCTCTGTTTTTCTTTCTTTCTCACTCTCATGCTCTCTTTCTCTGTTTTTCTTTCTTCCACTCTCATGCTCTCTTTCTCTCTCTCTGGTTTTCTTTCTTCCACTCTCATGCTCTCTTTCTCTCTCTCTCTGTTTTTCTTTCTTCCTCTCTCATGCTCTCTTTCTCTCTCTCTCTCTGTTTTTCTTTCTTCCTCTCTCTTTGTTTTTTTTTCTTCCACTCTCATGCTCTCTTTCTCTCTCTCTCTGTCTTTCTTTCTTCCACTCTCATGCTCTCTCTCTCTCTCTCTCTGCTTTTCTTTCTTCCTCTCCCTCTCTCTCTCTCTTTGTTTTTCTTTCTTGCGCTCTCATGCTCTCTCTCTCTCTCAGGTCCTCTTTCTTCTTCTCTTATCTCTCTGTTTCTTTCTTCCTCTCTCATGCTCTCTCTCTGCTTCTCTTTCTTCTTCCCCTATGCTTTCTCTCTGTTTCTATTTCTTCTCTCCCATGCTCCTTCTCCCTCTCCCTGTTTCTCTTTCATATTATCTCTCTCTGTTTGTCTTTCTTCTCTCATTCTTTATCTGTTTCTTTCTTTTCTCATTCTTTATCTGTTTCTCTTTCTTCTCTCATTCTCTCTCTCTGTTTCTCTTTCTTCTCTCATTCTCTCTCTCTGTTTCTCTTTCTTCTCTCATTCTCTCTCTCTGTTTCTCTTTCTTCTCTCATTCTCTTGTTTCCTCTGTGTGTGTGTCTAGTTCTCTTTCTTCTAGATGTATAAATAATTATGCCAAAGGTTAAACAAGTTTTTTTTAGCATTTTTTTTTTCTCTCCCTCCCTCTTACAATCTGTCTCTCTATGTCTTCCTCTTTATCTTTCTCTCCCTTCCTCCCAGGGCGAGGGAGAGAGAGAGAGAGAGAGAGAGAGAGAGAGAGAGAGAGAGAGAGAGAGAGAGAGAGAGAGAGAGAGAGACAGAGACAGAGACAGAGAGAGAGAGAGAGAGCAGAAGAAAAAGAAACATGAAAGAAAAAGAGAATAAAATACAAGAAGGTAAGTAAGAGAAGAGAGAGAAAAGGAAGAAAAGAAAAAAAAAAAGAAATAGAAAATAAGAAAGAAAGAATTAGATAAAGAAAAAGAGAGATGATAAGTGTGTACATGTGTGTGTGTGTGTGACAGGAAGCCCTTCGTCTCAAGTTTTGTCTTATCTATTATTTAATCATATCTTAGGCCTTTTATCTAAAGACACACACGCGCTGCACATCACAAGTATCTCAAAGACGCAGGTGACGTCACATCCTTGGCCAAGTCATAAGAGTAATGACAATTAATATAGTTACTTCTAAGGGATAACTAATGCATTTTTTTTAAATATGAGATCTCATTTAAGATACATAAAAATCTGCTCATAATTTTTTTGTTATCCTGCTAACAAACTAACCACCGCTACCGAAACCATAATCTCCTTGGCGACGGTAATGAACAAACAAAAATAGAAAAGTAAAAAAGAGGACCCACAAACACCAAGGGAAAACAAACAAACAAAAAATTCAATCAATCAATCAAACGAAAAAACAAACAAACAAAAATTCAAACAAATAAATAAATCAATCAAACAAACAAATACAAACCAAACACAAGAAAAAAAAAACAAAACAAAACAGAACAAAACCGCACACAAAAAAAACCATCTCCAAGGCGTTCGCGCAAGCCCGTTTCCGGATTCGAAAGTCTGCGCGAGAATGCCACTGGCGAGAACCCATATAAGAGAAAAGCCTCGATTTACAACAGACAGCTAGCCCATGAGTCACGTGACTCGGTGGCTATCCCTTCCGCTCGCGGGACCAACGACAATGGCCAAGGAGCCGGATGTGTATCAATAGGGGAGATAAATGATTGAAAAAAAAGAGAGAGATAGGAGGGGAGAGCAGGGAGAGAGGGATAGGCGGGGGGGGGGAGAGGGATAGGCGGGGGAGGGGGGAGGGAGAGAGGGATAGGCAGGGGGGAGAGGGAGAGAGGGATAGGCAGGGGAGGAGAGGGAGAGAGGGAAAAATGAGAGAGAAAAAAGGGGGGAAAGGTATACGTGTATATATAATATATATATATATATATATACATATATATATATATATATATATATATATATATATATATATATATATATATATATATATATATATATGTGTGTATATCTGCTACGGACATGCTAATATACTTGTTGCTATTTATATGCCCAGGATAGCGGCACGTGTGATGAGCTGTGAGTAATCGCCACGTCTTAGTCGAGGAATCGGACGGCTTCTGGTAGTGACGTCACGCACAATACCCGTGCTGGAGGGCGCAGATATCCCCCCCCCCCCCCCACGCTGCTTTTATCACAGAAGGTCACGGTTACTATTGCACAGTTTACATGGAATTCACTGACAGACATATTTGAAGCTTAAGCGACCGGTGCAATGTGGTAAACATGTAAATTAGGGACGAAAATGAACAAGCAAGTAGCGTATTGTTCATGATTTCCCCCCGGCTAATTAGTGATAAGTTCAATGCAAGGTACTTTGTGGATATAAAGTAAAGATGAATTACTGAAATAATTAGCTAATTAGCTATGTACACGTACAAGCGAATTAATAATAAATCTCATCCTCTTGCATATCCGTATTAACTTGAACCTGCGAGTGCCGTGACCTGGACTCCCCCGCCCACCCGCTTTGGCCGCGCCCACTTACAGGTCCGATGTACGGTGGGGGGGGGGGGCTGTGTGGCCAGGTGGGACTCGCATCTGGGTAATTAAGAATAAGGAAGATACGAAACAGATCTCCGAGGGACACTGACCTGGAATCGTCCCGGTATTAAACCAGACGTAGCGGTACTGCGTTACAGTTACCTGACATAGAAGATATAAAAAGGGTCATTGTGCTATATCTACCCAAAGCAAGACATGGAAAGTCAAAAGTTTTGCAACTTACTCCTTCACTAAAGTTTTGCAACCTATTTTCCTTCACTAAAGTTTTGCAACTTTTTCCTTCACTAAAGTTTTGCAACTTTTTCCTTCACTAAAGTTTTGCAACTTTTTCCTTCACTAAAGTTTTGCAACTTTTTCCTTCACTAAAGTTTTGCAACTTTTTCCTTCACTAAAGTTTTGCAACTTTTTCCTTCACTAAAGTTTTGCAACTCTTTCTCCTTCGACTGTTATTTTGCTCCTCATAAAAAAAAGTTTCAATTTCATCATCATCATGATCAACTTATTCTTGCAACAGAATGCCGGACGCTTCTTTTCCCACAAAACACAACCAAAACATGATCATCTGCACTTCAATGCTCAATTGTTGCAGATCGTATCATCTGTCTTCGTGATTTGCTTATAGATTGGTGACATGATTTCATTCCACTGCCCGAAGCAATAAGTCCAATGGAAATATCAAGCATGGGGCACACTGGCACCCGCTGGGACAAGCTCGTGGGCAGGGTGCTATTAGGGCCAGAATTTTCCATCACAAGTCGGAGGATGATTGCCATGTGCATAGGTATAGTATGCAATGTAACTTTATTTCTTTCTTATGAAACACTTTTTTATATGAATGAAGTGCAAGATGTTTACGGATTTCAATAACAGCCCAAATTGTGTTCGACTTCAAAAGATTGCACAGTCCTCCAACTTTTCAAACAGGCGAAAAACAAAATGTCTGCAAGCACGAAATGAAAGCTTACACGATGCACTTTAGAAATTGTCAAACGTCAATCAAATTACCAACAAATGACAACAAGCCCCACCCTCCCCTATACGTACATACACACACACACACACACATATATATATATATATTGTTATGTCACAATACCACATAAGAATATTATTAAATATTT
>NW_027217629.1:0-10000 GCF_042767895.1 Penaeus vannamei | reverse complement strand
CATTCCCGACAATGGGTAATTATGTAACAACACTGAGAGGACTCGTCAGTATAGGGGGGAAAGGGCAATTAGATCAAATGGAGTCTACCAATACCTGTACGGAAGTAATTGAAGAAATTCACAAATTCCATATTTACTTCTCTTCCAACAACAGGGAATCCTATTCAAAATCACCGACAAGTACGTATGTAATAGTTACAAAGCAAAATAAATGTGCTAGACATCAAAGGTCATATAGCACTATAACAAGGTGAAAAAAGTAAAGAGAGGGGTTACTTGAGGATTAAAGGTGCGACACGTCAAAAAGTCGTATAGTCGGTCAGTATAATCTGTTAATGAAAGGGGCAAAGAGGGGTGAGGGTAGAGAGGGTGAGTAAGTGGGTTATTGTAGGGGTTGATAATGGTTAAAGTTATCAAAGGAAGAAGTGTGGGATTCTGTAAGGATGTCCGTAGGGTAAGGTAAGGATTAGCGAAAGGAGAAGGGAGTTTAAGGCGTCGGATCTTCGGTGGCCAATCACAGCTGCCGTTACAGGCGGCTCTTAGGGTATCTTGACCAATCACAAGCCGTAAATGCCAATCAGCTGATTTCGTAAACACAACGCTATGCCCAGCCCGTGGCATGATAGAACTTTTCAACAAAATTGGTATTATTGAAAATGCAACCCCACACCTAATTTAAAGAATCTGAGCTTACCCAGTGGTAGTACACATCATTCTAAGAATTTGCCTCTATACCATTTTCTGCGCAAATTGATAACGGTGTTAGAGAAGGTATAAAATGCACGATTTCTAGGAGCCGCAGTAAGCTTACGCCTCCAACGCCGCGACAAATGATAAAAAGTCGTTAAGAGTGACGGAAAATCGGACGGGACTTGCAGCGGATGGCGTAGGCAAGGGAAATCATGTGAGCCAATTAGATTCGAGCGTGAACGTGATGTGAACATAGACACTCAGTAGAACCAATCAGATATGGAATAGGCCATCACGTGGCTAAAGAAATGTGTTATTATACTATGCTTGCTAGTATTGTACCGATATTTCTCGAAATTACCCCCCAAATTAATTGATATGTATCATGCCCTCCCCAGCTATCGGGACCGATATCGTAGTTATACTTCGTTTGCGAAGGAAATGAGTGCTAGATTCGCTCGGAGCACGACGAAAGCTATTACTAAATAATTCTATTCACCCAAAAAACGGTGTGTGGTTGCATCTATCGGGAAAAGCAAATCACAGTTATGTTGGAATACTACACTTGTTGCTTTATCTAGTAGTCCGCAATTGGTTTATGTACACCCAATGACACTATAATTGAGTAAAATAGAAAACGTAATGTTGCATTAACTGGTCTAGGGCTGAAAAATGTCATTTATATTTCGCCGTAACTCCCTAATAGTCCAGTCATTTTGGAATTACACTTGAGATTAATTGCAAAAGAAGCTTTTTCATTAAAAACTGGTTGAATGTAACTTAAACAAAAACATACTAAAAGCCTCTAAAGATTAAAGTAGGGGAACACCTTCGAAAAGGGTTTTACATTTATTCACGATGCCATACTGCATAGAAACGAGGTGGAAAACCGGAAATGTTGGTTTTGCACAATTTGATTAAGAAAACTAAACAGCAGCTGTTAATAGAATTAATTCAATGCATTTGCACCGAGTTTTGGACTGAACATTGAACATTGAACATTTTTTGTTATTTACTCTATACATAAGTTATATACAATGCTGCATTAGTCAGTTATCTTCAGAGTCATCAGTCATAGTCTTGGGTGGAATTTGTGCAGGCTGAACCCTTGCACTGGCCACAGATTAGAGAACACTGCATGCCATTCCTCCTACAGGTGTACCTCATGGTATTACAATCCGACGGACAGTTACGACGTATTATCTACAGCAGAGATTGTGGGGCTGGCGGCAAGTCACTCGTAACTGGAATGATTAGAGTATCATCGCATTTCCATCCCCAATCCTCTATCATTGGTGAATCCTCTCCTTGCCACTGCTTTACCTGGAGATAGACACGCAGACTGTGGAATCGTGCCGCTGCAGCAGCTGGTGGGACATTCTGTGGCTGGACATGCGAGGTCTTCGATGCAAACTTTTCATAGTATCGTTGATACCTCAACTTGTTAAGACTGGTGCCTGCTTTACCACCAAAGAGCATGACAAGTGCCTTTTCACCTGCAGTGACAACGTCAGATGCAGAGGTATGGAGTAGGCTAAAGCCAAACACTTTGGCCTGCTCCATAAGGTGCATTCCCCAACTCCAACTACCAACTCCATGTAGGCGTGAAGTGGTGTCGCAGTAGGTTCCAGCGTGCAGAAAAAAGAGATTCCTGCATACTTCGTCACCTAGTTGATGTTTAATATCCATATGCCAGACACGGTGTACTCTTGAGTGTGCTTTTGGCTCTAGTCGAAAGTAGATTTCGTAGTCATATTCTTGAGTATAAAAACGCAAGAGGACCAGTAAGTCTGTGTCGTCCCCAACAAGAACTGTGGGTTTAGTTTTGCCAGATTCAATAGAAGTTTTTACGATCAGAAGATCAGCATCACCATCAGCATGGTGAGTTACACAACCTGCATTTTGTGCAGGAAGCGTTTCTTGCTTTGGGGATTCGAGAATTGTATCCCGGTTTCTATGAAGGTGATAGTTGCATCTGCTGTGTCATTGCCATCAAAGACTACCATCACTCTTCCATATTTCCGGCAGACATGTACAGTATAAATCGCAGAGCTCTTTGCACATCAGCGAACCTCTTGGCAATGGCTCTCGGTGGAGAACACCTCCATCCAACGCACACTGCACATCTCCCTGAGGTTGTGACTTGGCCTCCAGTGTAAGTCTTGAGCACATTGCATCAGCTAAAGCTGGCTGTTGGGATTGGCTTAACGTGAGTGATATGTAGGATAGAGTGGTTGGATAAACGCACAGGTCATATTGAAATAATTCTTCGAGCTGAGTATCATCACAGGCGATGATTAGCTGCTGAAATAAAAGCTGAGGGTCAACTTGAACGTCCTCGCTGCCAATCTTTATAGAAGGCTTGGATGCTGTAGTAACTGCCTGGGCATTTCGTGTGAATGTATACTCTGTTGCAGTCTTCATCTTCATGGAGGACAGGATCTTTTCTCCGACGCTCCTGGCTGTGTCGACATTAACATTGCTATTCGCCTCTATACCGTTCATGACATTCTTCGGGGTTTTGTCGGCATCTTGAGAGAAACGATCATGAGCAGCTACAGCATCAAGGATGGTCAAGGTGTCTGTCATATCTCTTGCTTGCCTTGCATTTGACACATCCTTGTTTATTCTCCGGAATTAAACTGCACTTTTGTCAGCTCTTGCAAAAGTGCTGTTTGTTTCGGTAGAGGCGGGCATGGATAATAGCCAGATTTAATTCAAACATCGAAATTTTGTGAAATTCATTTCCCATAATGGTTTAATGTCTAGTATTATGTTCTCAGCAGTCAAAATTTAACAGTTTCTGGACTGACTCTCAAGTACGGTAATAGTTATAGTTTTTGGTGTTTATTTTTATATGAATATTACACAAATCACATCAGTAAGATAGATTACTGAATTTATAAACGGTAGTTTGGTTTTCTTTTATTCGAATTAATAATATACCTGTTGATTTCCCAATTGAAAATGAGCTCACAACGCTAAATGACTAAATTCATCACGATATCCAACCAGTACACGTTTTGCATGGTTGGCATTTTCCTGGTGATGAAGAAGCTTTAGTGAATGTTATTTATCTTGTACTGGGTATAATAGTGAACTTGCCTGGGCTATAAACTCCCAAGACTCGTTTCTGTCCGCTAGGTTATGCTGCACGTGGAAAAAGACAGCGAAAAACAGACTCAGCCTCGTTCTCACGAAACATCATACAGGATTCCAATTAAACTCGTTTTTAGTCAATTTCCTCAATTTGCTCAGATTTTTGGAGACTTTTGATATGTTGTAGAAGAGAATTTCCTTAATCAAAAATAGGTATTCAACCTTCTTTTGCAATTAGTCACAGGTTGAGGTATATTTTGTTGTAAAATGCCTGGACTATAAGGCTGCTCTCCCCCTGCCTTAACCGAGGGCGCCTTAACTCGCACCAATATGGCCGGCCCCTTGCTCTTATTTACCTAAGAGTATAAAGATTTATATTGTTTCTTAGACAGTTCGCTTTCATCAGATTCTTCTCCATCATAGTCCTTTTCTGCGTCGAGTCGGCGTTTAGATCTACGACCTTCATCGCTTTCATTGCTCATCCTCTTAATTATGGAAAAGACCTTCCTGAGTTTCTCGTTGTTCTCATCGTTTCCAAAATGTCATCTTTAAGTTCTTTAGTGAATCTTCAGTGTTGGTTGACATGCAGTCGGTGTTGTAGTCCGGTAAAATCATCTCTCTCTCTCTCTCTCTCTCTCTCTCTCTCTCTCTCTCTCTCTCTCTCTCTCTCTCTCTCTCTCTCTCTCTCTCTCTCTCTCTCTCTCTCTTTTTAATCATTTTTAACATTTCTTGCTTGGCCTGCGGCGCTTGCTCGCTTCGCTCGCGGGCGCTTCACACCCTTAGGTCTTCGCCCTTATGTAACACAATATTATCAAATGTTCAATAAAAGAAGCATGTTAAACAAATATTGGTTTATTTATCTAAGAGTATAAAGATTTATGTTGTTTCTTAGACGGATTCTTCTCCATCATAGTCCTTTTCTGCGTCGAGTCGGCGTTTAGATCTACGACCTTCTTCGCTGTCTTCATTTTTCCTCCTCTTAATTATGGTGATCTCGTTTCTCGTTGTTCTTATCGAGTTTCCAAAATGTCATTATTCAGATATCATATTCCAAAATAGTGTGTACAAGTCGGAAAAATAACCAGTACAGTAAAATAGCAAGCCTTCAACCGTGGCCATTCCCATTACATCACAGAAATGGGCGGAGCTTAGAGACCTGTCTCGCCTCCGATCACGAGACAGCTTTTGGTGTCTCCCCTGATAGCCAGGATTATTTCCATCCCCTAAATTCTCTCCTTCTGAACCTTAGTTCACATCAATGTTTGGATGAGGCTTCACTGTGGACATACCAAGCAGATCTCTTCACAGTTGGCATCACAGTGTCTAGCCCATCAAAGAGGATACAGGAGATCCCCACCTCCTCCCTGCACTTTTCCTCACACTCTTTCCTCAGCTCTCTCATCAACTTCTCCTGTGCTCTCTTGACCTTGTTCTTATCAATCACTTTCCTTGTGATGTCTTCTGTGATGATTCCTGCATCAATTAGGGCTGCCGTTGCTATGGCTGCAGGTGGCCTTAGCCCTATGCCATACCTTACACTAGCAAGTGCAGTGTTTGGAATCTCATCATAGTTTTTCTGCACCTTTGTTGAAGTTGCAGGTTCAGGGTCAGTTACAAGGAAAGGCTCAACTTCAGGGATTAAAAATTTAATTCAGATTTGTCTTCTACACACCAGAATGCACGATTTGAACACTATATACATATAATGTATATATATTTATACACACACACAAAATACATTATGTCGGCCGCTGCAATAGAGTTCGCAAGTGCTACGTCACGTTGGCATGGCAACGAATTTTCAGTTGTAAACAAACCCGCAACAAACGTGTACAAATTATCCACCGGAAGCGCATTTACTATTTTGTTCACAATAGCTCAAGGAATTGAATTACTGTTAGATTATTGTCATAAATGGTGGAATCTTGCTTTATACATCGAGTGATTAGATTTGATGTTAATTAATGAATGTTACACACACACATCGAGGTGGAATACTTTTCCGAGTTTCCGAGGATTTACCTTCGTCACGGAAGGAGCAGGCCTGCGACGCTCTTCTTAATCGACACGAGCGCGCAAACATCCTGCCTTCCTCGCCACTTGCTGGGGTGTCTCGGGATCGAGGACGCTCTCGAGCCCTCCGACGTCGAATTTGAGGACGACACCATCTCGCTCCCAGTCTTCAGTGCCTCAAAGAATTTGCTCGCGGACTGGTTCACGACGTCTTGCCTGACGCTGACATGTGCCTGCTCGGGGTGGACTTCCTCATAAGCGGGCGCTGTGTCATCGAGTTCCATCCCGATTTCACACGGCTGCTAATTCGTCGAAGGGTCACAAACATCCCCAAGATATAATCCTTAAAAGCGAAGTTCAAATTGAACGGCGCCGGGGCCGAAGGAATCCTTGACACGGGATGCAATTCCCTCGCCGTCTGCGATGAGCCTCGGCCTGGAAATGGAGGAGCTGGATGAACCAGAAACATCCAGTTTGTCAAACGGGACGGAAAGCATATCGTTCACAGCCGAGGACGTGCTGGTGAAAGGCCTGGGCGGGAAGGTGAAAGGGGAAGTCACCACTGTGCCTTCCGCACCCTGTCTGATCATCGGAATGCCGCTCCTTGAAGGCGCGACCAGAACGTTCTTCGCGGACGGCTTGTGGAAAATCAGTTTCTGTAGGGTGCAATACATGCAATCTCGCAGACCACGTGCATTCATATCTAGCGGTCCGCATCGCCACGTGTGTATCCCAGTCTCACACCTTCAGCGACCTCTCCTGTGGTCGCTTTTGACCTGAGCTGCCCGCTCCCGGCACCCCGGCCGCTGCCTATCTGCGGCCGGCCGGAGTGTTGCACAGAGCACTGTTTTTGTACCGTTCTTCTAGTGTATCTTTATAACTAGTGTGTGTACTCTTAGAAATAAAGAGAACAGCCACTAAAGTGTACCACTGACGCCGCCTGTAATTCAACTACACTATATATAAAGAGGCCTGTTAATACCTCATAGTTTCCCCGATCCATCCCATGTTGGCCGCTTTGTCGGGAAGACAATCCGCCAGGCGGGTCCGGCCTGCGCATGGGAGCAGCACTGACCGCACCTGATTCAGTGGACGTGTGTTCGATCAGTAGATATCAGTATGGACAGATGTAAGGATTTATCATGTTTGATATATGCACAGATTATGAATAAATTAATAGAAATACCTATAAAAAAATTAATTAATTCGTAGATATTTTGGTACACCTGAGCCGAGGAGTGAATGAGAGGAATTCCCTCGCTCAGTCACGACTGGAAAATAAAAAAAAAATAAAAAGATGGAAAAAGAAAAAAAAAAACAAGTGAAAAATAGCTGATGCCACAAACTCTGAAACATATACATATATATTATATCGCTAAACGTATTTCAAATCCAGCTGGTGACTTGTTGGTAGTTTACTGTGTGGGCGTGATCGAGTGGAAGTGTAAAGAAGGCACCCGTTATTAAATGTTTATTGCGTGCGATATTCGGTCTTTTACCCGTGCATACCGTTCATGAGGTGCGTCTTGAATGAATAAAGACCAAAGAATAAAATATATATACATAGTGGAGGCAAGGTTCTCCTTAACCATTCCTTATGTGACCTTAAAGAAATCGTGAAACGCAAATCAGTTCTTGGCACAATTTTCTTATGCTAGATTCTTCACGATCGTAGTGTCTTAACGTAATTTTAAGATTGTCAGTTTCAAAATTACAATGTTCTTGTCCTCTTGCATTATTGTGGTATACCAGCTGTTGTTTTTTGCGGCTTTTGTGCTTCAAAGTAGAGGAGCTATTCCATTCCACAATTTCTTTAGGCTTAGCTTACCACCCTAATCAGATTCGAATCGCATTGTATTCTCTTTGTAAAACTGTGCCAGTGTTTATAAACGAACATTCGTTTATACACACATCCACATACACGAAAAAAAATGTACAATTATCTATCTATTCGGTAGATATGCATGTCTAGGCTTGATGAATATGTATTTATATCTGTGTATAGCCGTGTCCGTATATGACTTCACTGGATCGCAGGAGGCTCCGGAACCTGCCAAGTCGGCCATGGAACCCGCCAAGGAACCCGCCTAGGAGCCCGAGAATCGCAAAACGTATTCGGTCTTTTACCCGTGCATGCCGCTCATGAGATGCGTCCTGAATGATACATTGTGCGCTAAGATCGAGGACAGGTACGACATCGAGCTGTTCCGATCGGTGCGGTTCCGGGACGCCTTTGAGCTCATGGGCAGACTGGAGGCCGTCAACGGGGCCATGCGCGCCCTCGCCTTCCTGACGATGCAGGCCGAGGGGGTCTACCCCCTCGAGAAAAAGATGTCGAGAGCAAGAGGTATCGTCGCGTCCGATATGGGAATTTAATGAGCTTTGAAAGGCAACTCCGGGGCGAGAGAGATCACTGCTCGGGTGCTTATCAAGATCCGTTGTTACATTTGTTTAAGAATATTTTTAAATATTTGATAATTTGACAACGCGAAGGTGTATTTCACGTATTTCGATTTTAAAAAAATTGAAATTGTTTTATAAGATTCTGACGAAGATTCAAAACCAAAACAGATCCACTTACATCTCTTGCTTAAGGTTGCTTTCACAATCATTTATGTTTTTTTGTATAGCTGTCAATCATTATTTTGATGACTATATAAGGACGTTTTGGTTCTTGTCTCTCCAATCGTGGATAACGTTTCATTTGAGGTCAACTGTGTGGATACGTGAAGGAGAGAGGAAAGGATGGAGAGAGTGAATGAGGGAGAGGAGAGGGAGGGAGGGAGAGGGAGAGAGGGGGGGAGGGGGCAGACAAACAAAAAGACCGACAGAATTAGAGATAGGCAGACAGAAACAGACAGGCAGACACACACAAACGCACACGCATACGCACACACACTCACACTCACACTCTCTCTCTCTCTCTCTCTCTCTCACACACACACACACACACACACACACACACACACACACACACACACACACACACACACACACACACACACACACACACACGCATATCATGTTATACAGTCTATCAAATGACAGCGGATTGTGAAAAATGGAAATAAGTGTGAAAAGTACTTATTGTGTTTACCTCTTCTGTACTTTTGAAATTTCTCCAGAGCACGCAAATCTGGAATACAAACACACCGTGACACTGCATTACATATTTGCCACATGAAATTGATTCCATTATCTTGTTATCTATCAGGGCACATTGCCAAGTTTAGAGGACTGTAATTGATTGGCTATTGCATTGCTTTCCTTCTGCTCGTAGAATGATGGTAATAACCATAATAGTGATCATTACAACTATAATAATGATGGTAATGATATAGAGCTTTTCATTTGAGGTCAACTGTGTAGATTCGTGATGGAGGGAGAGGAGAGGAGAGGATAGGAGAGGAGAGGAGAGGAGAGGAGAGGAGAGGAGAGGAGAGGAGAGGAGAGGAGAGGAGAGGAGAGGAGAGGAGAGGGAGGAGAGGAGGAGGAGAGGGAGAGGAGAGGAGAGGAGAGGAGGAGGAGAGGAGAGGAGAGGAGAAGAGAAAAGAAAGAGAGAGAGAAGAGAAGAGAAGAGAAGAGAGAGAGGAGGAGAGGGAGGAGAGGAGAGAAGAGAAGAGAAAAGAAAAGAAAAGAGAGAAAGAGCGGGGCAGAGATAGGCAGACAGGAACAGAGACAGATATAGAAAGACAGAAACAGGCAGACACACACAATAGAATAGAGGGATTGGAGGGTGGATGAGGGAGCATTTTCTTGGTTCAACTTTTTTTTGAGGGGATTTGGGTAGGGAGTTCTGATAAACAAAGGATCTTTGGTGAGAAGAGAGGATAGATGATGGAGGAGCAGAGAGAGAGGAGGGAGAGGGTGTGAGGAAAGGAAGAAAAGATAGGGAAGCTCCCCAAAACTGGGCCTGTCTCCACCTCCTCTGCCCCGCCATATCATCGAAAATGCACCTTTCTTTCACAGGTGAATAAAACAAACACTTTTAATTCAAATATATAACGTATTAATTACATGGAGATACAAAACCATATTTACATCTCTATTTCATATATATATATAGGCATTTAGAGAGTGCGCTGTATTTAACATAGTGGACCTTTATGAAAATGCATACCAATGCCCTGCTATTTTTCATGTTTCTACACAAAATAATAAGTAAAATATTCTTTATTTTGTTAATTTCATCTCAACG
>NW_027217628.1:0-5000 GCF_042767895.1 Penaeus vannamei | reverse complement strand
TTTTAAAACCTCTACGTGAATTCTTATTTCCTCGATTAATTTCTATGCGGCCTCATTCTCGACGTCTACGGTCGCTGTAGGCATCACCTTTAAATAGTTCCCCTACCTTTACCCAGTCCAGCTGCTGCTACTGGTTGCATCAGTTCGTTGCGCAGACACCCCTTCCCCCCTCCCCTACCCCCGCCCTCTCCCCCGGACCAACAACCAAGATGTTATAGCAGGCACCATGATGTATTGTGTCCCCCACCCCCCTCCCCCCGCTCCCAGGCCCCCACGCTATCCTTTTGCACCATAGCGTTATGAGATGCCACACAGTCGCCCCGCCAGCTGTGCCATTACTCTTTCTTTATTTAGTTCATGTTTCCAGAATTTTTCATAAAGATAGAACATGTTAGCAGTTTCCATTATAAAATTGAATTATATATGTGTATGTGTATATATGTATATATGTATTTATATATGTATATATATATATATATATATATATATATATATTATGTATATATATGTGTGTGTGTGTGTGTGTGTGTGTGTGTGTGTGTGTGTGTGTGTGTGTGTGTGTGTGTGTATATGTATATATGTATACACACATGTATGTATATATATATATATATATATATGTATGTATGTATGTATGTATGTATGTATATATATACATATACAGTTATACATATATACGTATGCATATACATGTATACATACATACACACACGCACCCTCACATGTGTATATACATACATAAATACATACATGCATACATTCTTCAGAAAGCTCCAACGTTTTATTTCCTAATACATGTTCATACAATTCCCTATTTATAGTGTTCTTTGATGGATTTGCAGATTCACTTTATCTTGACATATATATATATATATATATATATATATATATATATATATATATATATATATATATATATATATATATATGGTACGGCTGGAGTCCCTTTTCTGATAATCGCTAGAGAAAAAAGAAAAAAATATATTGTCTTTATTGATGCGCTGGATTAACACTTAACACACACACACACACACACACACACACACACACACACACACACACACACACACACACACACACACACACACACACACACACACACACACACACACACACAGAGGGAGGTATGCAGCCACACGCACACGCGCACGTAACACATCCACCTAATCCAACCTTATCCTGGTATATCTTCAGGTGTGGAAGTTCGCACGTTTCGCCGCGTCAGCAGGTGGAAAACAATAGACGGAAGAAGGGGAGAGAGAGAGAGAGGAAGAGGGGAGACTTAGGGGTGAAAGGGGAAGAGAGGGAAAAGCTATGTTATGGTCGAAAGGGCTGGGAGGGGAGGGGAGGGGAGGGAGAGGAGATGGAGGGAGGAAGTAGGGGGATGCGGATGGAGGAAGGAAGAGGAGGGAGGGAGGGAGGGTTGGAGGAAGGAAGAGGGAGGGAGGGTTGGAGGAAGGAAGAGGGAGGGAGGGAGGGGATAGGATGAAGGAAGGAAGAGAGGGGGGAGGAGGAGGGAGGAAGGGTCGAATACTCGCAGCGCGGGGGTGTGGGTGAGGGGGTGTGTAGGAGGGAGTGAATGGGGGGAAGAAGGCACAACGGGAGACGTGGCTGTGGAGAGGGGAAGCGCGGGAGTGTTTTCCACCCGAGGGGAGAGACGGGGGCTACGGGGGCTTCTCTCTCCTCTCGATGAATGGATGCGGATGATAAGATGCTGCGGCGCGGGCGTTGGCGTGTGAGGAGGGGGTGGGGGGGAGATGGGGGAAGAGGGGTTGTAATTACGTGGAGGGTTTATGTACGTCTGTGGAGTGTAGGCCAGAAAGGTTCATTAACGTTGGCCTGGATCTATGGACACAGACAGACAGACATAGACAGACAGACAGACAGACATAGAGATAGACAGATAGACAGACATAGAGATTGACAGACAGATAGATAGACAGACAGACATAGAGATAGACAGACAGACAGACAGGTAAACAGAAATGTAGGCAATTGATGTTGGAAGCTCACAGCCCTTTTAACATTTTTCTGTACGTATCCAAGCGGATGGCATCAGTAACTTTGACTTTTTCTGCATTATTATGAGCGCTCCAGCCGTCACTCGCGCTGCTGGCGTTCCACGTATATAAGGGGGAAAGGGGGAGCGATGTAAGGGGAAAATATGGAGCGATATAAGGGAGAAAACGGGGAACGATATAAGGGGGAAGTGGAGAGTGATATGAGGGGGAAAGGGGGAGCGATGTAAGGGAGAAGTGGGGAGCGATATAAGGGGGAAATGGGGAGCTTTGTAAGGGGAAAATGGGGAGCGATATAAGAGGAAAATAGGGAGGGATATAAGGGGGAAACTGAGGAGCGATGTAAGCGGAAAAAGGGGAGAGATATAAGAGGGAAATGAGAACCGAAGATAGGTAGGAGATGGCGAGGGGAAACACGGGGAGGAATGAAGCTTGGGAAGAAATGGCTGGCAAAAATGAGGGGAAGCCGAGGGAGTGGGTGGGGAGGTGTGAGGGGAGGAGGACAGGCGACGGCTGAGAGGGGTTGCGCCTTGGTGGGGAGAGGGGAGGGGGGAAGGGAGGAAACAGTGCTTAGACGTCAGGAACAGAAGGAATGAGGTCACAGTCAGGGATGTCAGCGTCTGCGATAAGGGAACACACGCGCTGACACTCGAGTTATGTGATGATGGGAGAATATGATACGTTTTGGGAGAGGGGAAGGGGTGGTAGGGTACTAGAGACAGGGTGCTGGAGGATGGAAGGGTAGGGGTGACAGGGCACTGGAAGGGGAAGGGGAAGAGATGGTAGAGTACTGAAGGATGGAAGGGTAGGAGTGGCAGGGTACTGGAAGGGGAAGGGGAAGGGGTGACAGGACACTGAGAAGGGGAAGGGTAGGGGTGGCAGGGTACTTGGAGGGGAAGGGCAGGGGTGGCAGGGTACTGAGAGGGGAATTGTAGTGGCAGGGTGCTGGAGAGGGAAGGGTTGGGGGTGATAGGGTACTAGAGTGAAAACGGTAGGAGTTGGCAGGGTGCTGGAGGGGGGAGGGGAGGCTAAGGGGTGATAGGGTACCAAGGGGGGAAGGCTAAGGGGTGATAGGGTACTGGAGGGGGAAAGAAGGGGTTGGCAGGGTGCTGGAGGAGGGTGCTGGGAGCTATTGATTTCCCTTCAAGTGAGAAGTAAGTTAACAATAGCAGTGAACGTCATACAGGGAATCACTTATTTTATCCTAGGACGAAGTTTGGCCAGAAACATCGTTAGTCCCCGGGGTTCGGTGCGTGGAACCTCAAGTGTCGTTTTGCTTTTCTTTTCGTCCTGTCCTCGTAAATAGGAATAATTTTATATCAAAATTTGTTATATCCAGCTGTGAGTGAACTAATGGAGACTGGTTATTTAATAAGAGTTTTAAGACAGTGTAAGATGTCAATGCTGTACTTTCTGCATATTTCACTCGGGTAGAAACAGCCACTTAAACACGCGCCGTGAAGTTGGACCGTGGCGCAGCAGCATTAATAATGTAGAGTCGCACTTGTGTCGACAGTTTTATGCTGAGGTTCTCTTACCTGCGTCAATCCTGGGATGATGGCCTAGGATTGAGCTCCGTCTAATTCTTGGAGACTAATCCTGAGGGGGATTAATTCCGACATGGAGTGAGGAAAGTGTATGTAGACGGAGAAGGTCGACCATCAAGTTAAAATGGAAAGTTAGGAACAAAATAGATCAGATGTTGAAGCCCGGCGACTCGAGTAGTCAGCCAGGCCCTTCCTTTCGAGGGAAATGGCGACGGGCCTGCGGGCGGTATGCAGCGGAGGCGAAGTATGCGAGCCTCGGGAGCCTCGTCGCGGTCGAAGGGAAGGTGCCACGAGAACGGACCGGGGGGGATGCCGTTGTAGGGAGGGGGTAGGGAGGGGTAGGGGCATGGGCACCTCGTGGTCGCGCTGTGGCATTCTCACGGGGCAAGCTAGGGCCCTCCGTGTGCCAAGGACAAGGCTCCCTCTTATCTGGGCCGTCGGGAAGGTCTGCCTGATACAGCGCTTCTTGGAGGAGGCGGGATCTCCACGGTCGGCGTCAATTGACTCTTTTCTCCCGACCAAATTGTCCCTTGTTGACCTCGAGCGAAACCCATTCTGCTCCCGAAATGGACTTTCTGATAGCCCACAGAAGCCCGGCCTTTCTTTCGCTGTCTTGAGAGTCGAGGCTGCTGGCGCTCCTGATGGCCGGACCGATAGAACGGAATCGCTCCTTGGTATGCATTGCCTGGGAGGGAAGCACGTTGTTGTCCTTTCTTCTTCTAAGGAGGAAAATTTGGGGAAATTCTTGCTTGATTGCTCTCTCTCTCTCTCTCTCTCTCTCTCTCTCTCTCTCTCTCTCTCTCTCTCTCTCTCTCTCTCTCTCTCTCTCTCTCTCTCTCTCTCTCTCCCTCTCTCTCCCTCTCCCTCTCCCTCTCTCTCTCTCTTCCTCTCTCTCTTCCTCTCTCTCTCTCTTCCTCTCTCTCTCTCTTCCTCTCTCCCTCTCTTCCTCTCTCCCTCTCTCCCTCTCTCCCTCTCTTCCTCTCTTCCTCTCTCCCTCTCTTCATCTTTCCCTCTCCATCCCTCCCTCCCTCCCCTCTAACATCTTACAAATCCGAGTGGCGTGAACGTGCGCCCCGTGACCGCCCGATGAACCTGATCCGGCGTGGCGTGCAGCCCGGTCGGCGGGAGAGGCCTGCCTGATCCATATTCATCGGCTTCGGGACTCTGGGAATTCGATCACATATCGCAAATCGAGCGGAAGCTTTCCTTGACGTCAGGCGAGGTCCTCCGAGAACTCCCCGTGTGGGACGGAGGCGACGGAGGCATGGCGGGGGCTTGGCAGGGGCAGCAGCAGGTGGAGCGGAGGGGATGCGTGCCCATCGAGGCGAAAGCGGGAGGCTCGGGCAGCATTTGGTTCGTTTAGGGCAGTGCAACAGCAATGCCAGCAGCCAGCCAGCCGTGGCTACTCGTAAAGAGCCAGACAGCAAGAGAGCGA
>NW_027217626.1:0-2500 GCF_042767895.1 Penaeus vannamei | reverse complement strand
ACGCGTCGCGAACGCTGGCGGGGCACTAAATTGTATACACTTTTTGCAACACGCATAATACAATATATTCTATAATCGATTTTTTGGGTAAATTACTGTTGTTTCCTTATACCAGTCATTGTAATTAACATTATCATGATCATTCTCATTATTATTACTGTTATCATTACTATTTACCATTGCCATTATCCTTATTTTCATTATCATCATCATTATGATTAACATCATCATTATCATTTTAATTATCATCATTATTATTACCGTCGTCATTATCATCATCATTATCCCTATAATTTTTCAGCTGTCAGACTCATTAAAGGATTGTTTTCCTTCTGCTTGATCAGTGCAATCAGTATTGGCTTTGCAATATCATTGTTTTTGATTATTAAAGGGGCTGAGTGTATAAGGCCATGTGTTGTGCTTGGAAGTGTGGGCGTGTGTTTGTCTTCAATAATATCTGTTCGTGTTTGTGTTTGTTTTGAAGCTCTTGGATTTTTGTACTTTGTTTTTTTGCGTCTTTAATTGGTTAATTGTTAATTAATGATTTAAAAAGTCTTATAGATATTGTTTAATGAGCGGGTTTTCTTATCATCATTTACTCTTTACCTAAATAATTCAATTATTATTATAAAATACAAGCTTCTGGATATCGTCTATTATTTTGCGCATTACTTATATCAAACCTATTAATAGAAGAAATAATAGAGAAGTAAATTGGTGAATATTATCATTCATAAACTTTCGCACACTAATTCTCCTTAGATAATGAAGCAACATTTGCAGAGCACATATTGTTACTTTCCCTTTATACTCTTTATTGTATCTCTCTCCCCTTCCTATATTTATCATTTTATTTATCTATTAGTCTCTTTCAATCTTACACCCGCTATTTATCTCCAAGTCTCTCCGTATTTACTCTCTACCTCTCTCTTCGCCTTTTCTCCCTTGCTATCTTCTCCTTCTCTCTTTCCCTCTTTCTTCAGTCTCTTGCTCTCCTCCTTTCTCTCTTTCCCTATCACCCCGCCCCCCTTTAACCCTTTACCAACCCCACCCACTCTACCCATAACCTCCCTCCCTTTCTCTCTCTCTCTCTCTCTCTTCCTCTTTCTCTCTGCTTCAGTGCACATGTATATACCTTCGTGTGCACACATCCAGGATCTCATAGGCGCTCTTAAGTGCCTCCATTCAGCCCATGTAATCAACATTGCAACCGCAGAGAAAACACGCGCCTTGACCCTCCAGGCAAAGGAAGAAAGAGTGGCCCTGCCTGTTCGCTCCTCCATTAACGTGTTTTATTTTCTTCCTTTCCTCTCTCTCTCTCTCTCTTTCGTTTTTTTTCTCTGCAGGGTGGTATAGTCTTTTGTTTTCAGGGATGTCATTTCTTTTTTCCAAATTTCTATATCATTATTTTATGAACAAATACCAACATATATTGAAGCTAAAATGTTTGTACACAGACATATATATGTAAACATACATACATATATATATATATATATATATATATATATATATATATATATATATATTATTAATTTTTTTTTATATTATATTTAAAAAAAAAAAAAAAAAAAAAAAAAAAAAAAAAAAAAACACAAAAATATATATATATATATATATATATATATATATATATATATATATATATATATGTATATATACATACATGTGTGTGTGTGTGTGTGTGTGTACTGTACAGCTGTATACCTATGTATGAATACATATACATAATTTTGTACCAGTGTATGTCTGTGTATGTTCAAAAATATAGATATCTGATTATGACTCTGTGATATTAAGTTAATTAGCTTTGCCAGATTAATTCCTGATTTTTAGATTGAACCAAATATTTGATGACGTTACATAAGCCGTTCTTTCACTAACACTCTCCTTTGTTCAGTGCTGATTGTAAATGTCTTTCACTCTGTATGAAAGCACACACACACAGCATCATTCTTATCGCGTAATTGGAAAGTAAAATTAAAAATTTAAAAATTAATTTAATTGAATAAAACCCAAAAAATTTTTAAAAAAAATTTTAAATATATATATATATATATATATATATATATATATATATATATATATATATATATATATATATATATATAATATATATATATAAAATAAAATATATATATATATATATATATATATATATATATATATATATATATATATAATGTATATAAAAATATATATATATATATATATATATATATATATATATATATATATATATATATATATATATATATATATATATATATATTTTCTAACCTTTTATCTACAAACACATATCAGACAGGAAAATATATATGCATAGATACAAGAGAGAGAGAGAGAGAGAGAGAGAGAGAGGAGAGAGAGAGAGAGAGAGAGAGAGAGAGAGAGAGAGAGAGAGAGAGAGAGAGAGAGAGAGAGAGAGAGAGAGAGAGAGAGAGAGAGAAAAGAAGAGAGGAGAGAGAAGAGAAAAGGGAGAGGGAGGGGGAAAAAAAAA
>NW_027217624.1:10000-13145 GCF_042767895.1 Penaeus vannamei | reverse complement strand
CCTTGAAGAGGCTCAGCAAATTAAAAAAAAAAACATGTAAAACGTGACAACTTGACAGCTACTGAATACTGGTATACTTGGAAAATGTAATATTTAAGTAACCAATGCCTCATTGATTCACACACATTAACGTCCAGCATGTGTGTGTGTGTGTGTGTGTGTGTGTGTGTGTGTGTGTGTGTGTGTGTGTGTGTGTGTGTGTGTGTGTGTGTGTGTGTGTGTGCGTGCGTGCGTGCGTGCGTGTGTGTGTGTGTGTGTGTGTTTGTGTGTGTTTTGTGTGATTTTGCTTTTGTTTCCCGAGTATAGACACGCAAGGTGTGATCCGTAACGTGTAAACACCTTAAGCTCGCGACGACCACAACCGCAGACACAAACGTTGAAGGAAGAGAAAAGGAAAGAAATAACACTACAGTATTTCTCATTCTTTTTTTATTTAATCTATTACAGTAAGATAAAGGAGAGAAAATGTATAAAAAAAAAGCAGGCTGGAACTAAAAATCCGTTAATCTGATGAAGTTTTGATGGAATGCCGGCACGAAAATGCGGGATCATAATCAGTTCCTCACGTCCATACACTTTCTAATTATTTGCTTTATGTTGTTGAAAATAAGAAATGATAACAGTTCATCCTCCCAGTGGACTCGTCCTCGCTTCTGATAATGCATACCTATTTGCATGCCAGGTTCCATGCCAGCGGCCCTATAAACGCATGACCGATTTTAATGATAAGTACCAATGAGAGCAGATATTCGCTGGTCAGTATTTCTTGTCTTATGGGCCTTATGTTACTGTTCCGTGCGCTTGGGTCATCAAACAGGACATTTTGATTCCCATTCCCTTAAAAACAAAAATCAATCCGCAAATGGAACATGTAAAAGAAAAAAAATATATGTATCACGGCCGTCGCCCTGGCACGTCACTGCAACATCGCTTACGGATGATTTACAAACAACCCGGAGGAAGTTTACAGATGCCGCAGACTGGTTGGCGTCCTGACCATCTCGCAGCAGTCCCATTCGTGATAAATTGTTATCTAACATGACTCTTGGGAAGCGCATCGGGGTCGTGGTGCGTCCTCGAGGTTATTTCAAGAAGCACATTGAAAATGACTGTCTGAGGACTGTAATAGAAGTTCTTTCTTTCGTTCCTCCTTTCTTTTCTTACGGTGTAATGGGCCGGGAGGGAAGGCGATGCACGCTTTCATGGAGGGAAGGAAAACGGGAGAGGAAGATGGGCAATTTCTACATCACTACAATTTCATTCCTGTCACAGACTAATCTCTCCAGCGTGCCGCCATGTATGCAAAGCGTCTCCTCAGATGGTGAACAGCAAATCATAAACTGTGTACTCTACACAACTTGTCAAAGGAGTCTAATCATTTTTTTTTTCTCCTTAATTATAATCTGCCATTTAGTGCCTTTATTTATTGTTAATTTTTCCATTCCTTATGCGCGCAGAAAAGCGTTTTTTAAAGGTCACAGTAGCAAATGATCATAACGCGGCTGGAGACGAAATAAGCTTAAATTTCTCTTTCATGCTTACTGTCTGTTTCAAGATGCCTTCTTATCAGTTATCGGTATATTGTTGTGTCAGTGAAAGCATAACTCTATCTGAATGACATCAAAGGTCTTCTCTTTTGCGATAAAAAAGTATTTCATGAGTTATTTTCTTTTTGTCAAACATTCTGAAAAAATCCAGAGCCAGATATAAAGACAATATTCAATAAAATAATAAACAATGTAATGCATCTGCATGTCTAGTAGCTGCTCAGTAATGGTATATTTTAATTTCTAAAGTAAATTACATCGTCATCATACTGTAGACATGGCCAATATTGATCAATATTCCATCAGGAATTCTTCAAAGCCATGTGCAACTAATGAATTATAAAGGTTATTCATATTCGTTCACGCGACAAGTATATTTCAACCTGTCTCTGTAGCATTACTTTACAGGACTGACTTGTGTTTGCTACTAGTATTTCAACAGAGAAACTTCTTAGTATATACTAAGAAATCAATGCAATGCAGACGAATAAACAATACATGTATCCTATTGATTTAAGGCGAGGCTAAAAGTATGCTTACAGTATATCTGAAATCTATTTATCTAAATATATTCTGGAATTAGATATAAATAGGTATACATGCCTAGAGCGGGACAGGGAAGGGAGGGTGGCTGGCCCCCTCCACCTCTACTTCCTGCGGAGGCAAATTTAGTTTATTTTTCATCTTAACAACTCAGAGGATACCCCGTAAGCAGCTTCTTATGATTATGAAAAATTTAAGGCATTTTCTATATCGTAATCTAGCTGACGACCTGTTAAAACTAGAGCAATTTATACCTGGAATAATGGAATAAAATAATTACACTTAACTTCCTTCGCATATACCTTAGTAATATTTCTGCTGTTTACTTATCATGTAACCAGAATGTTATTGTCCTTCATGTCCCAAACGACAATTTGTATATCAGATTGTCGGTTTCATAGTTAACCAGTGAAAGGTAACTTGCATAAAACAGAGTTATACTTCGTCAGCATCATTTGGTAAGGCAATTAATGGTCGCGATAATAACAGTTACCGACAACTCTCACTCATAGTCATGCAGTCCATACACAGTTCCGGGAATTGTGGAATGTGACTGAAACCCATGCCTGACATTTTACACACACGCATGCACGAACAGGCACACCCACACGCACATGAACGCACGCACACTCACACAGACACACATAATAATAATAATAAAGATAATAAATTGTGTCACTACATGATCACTGCTTTTGATGCGCTAGTATATCAGTTTTACTTGCATGCAATATGTGTTTAGAAGTGACGACCGACGGCCTTCTGTCGATTCAACAGCGATGTCACGAGAGCTAAAAAGACTTTGTCATTGTAGATCATTTCTTTTTCTGCGAAAGACAACCCGATGCTGCGGCTTAGTTTTTCGCTTTGATGAGCATTCTGATTGATGTATCTGTTTTATATCGTAGTTTAAGATAAAAATGAAACGTATGAAATACTGATTGAAAAATAATACTGGGGCTGGGTATCGAGTTCCCAGCATTGAATTTGTATTCCCAATCGCTGACATCCGTTTTTATCTTTGCGCCATTGTTACAGGAAGTCGTAAAACCTCC
>NW_027217623.1:0-13137 GCF_042767895.1 Penaeus vannamei | reverse complement strand
GAAATCTCAGAATTAAAAAAAGCATTAGAACGTATTTTTTTTTATCGATGTGTTGGAAATCTCAGAATTAAAAAAGCATTAGAACGTAATTTTTTTTTTTTATCGATGTGTTGGAAATCTCAGAATTAAAAAAAAACAAACATTAGAACGTATTTTTTTTTATCGATGTGTTGGAAATCTCAGAATTAAAAAAAGCATTAGAACGTAATTTTTTTATCGATGTGTTGGAAATCTCAGAATTAAAAAAAAGCATTAGAACGTAATTTTTTTATCGATGTGTTGGAAATCTCAGAATTAAAAAAAGCATTAGAACGTAATTTTTTTTATCGATGTGTTGGAAATCTCAGAATTAAAAAAAGCATTAGAACGTATTTTTTTTTATCGATGTGTTGGAAATCTCAGAATTAAAAAAAGCATTAGAACGTAATTTTTTTTATCGATGTGTTGGAAATCTCAGAATTAAAAAGAGCATTTGAACGTAATTTTTTTTATCGATGTGTTGGAAATCTCAGAATTAAAAAAAGCATTTGAACGTATTTTTTTTTTATCGATGTGTTGGAAATCTCAGAATTAAAAAAAAACATTAGAACGTAATTTTTTTTATCGATGTGTTGGAAATCTCAGAATTAAAAAGAGCATTAGAACGTAATTTTTTTTTATCGATGTGTTGGAAATCTCAGATTAAAAAAAAAACATTAGAACGTAATTTTTTTTTATCGATGTGTTGGAAATCTCAGAATTAAAAAAAAAAAAGCATTAGAACGTATTTTTTTTTATCGATGTGTTGGAAATCTCAGAATTAAAAAAAAAAAAGCATTAGAACGTATTTTTTTTATCGATGTGTTGGAAATCTCAGAATTAAAAAAAAACATTAGAACGTAATTTTTTTATCGATGTGTTGGAAATCTCAGAATTAAAAAAAAAAAAGCATTAGAACGTAATTTTTTTTTTCGATGTGTTGGAAATCTCAGAATTAAAAAAAGCATTAGAACGTATTTTTTTTATCGATGTGTTGGAAATCTCAGAATTAAAAAAAAACATTAGAACGTAATTTTTTTATCGATGTGTTGGAAATCTCAGAATTAAAAAAAACATTAGAACGTAATTTTTTTTTATCGATGTGTTGGAAATCTCAGAATTAAAAAAAACATTAGAACGTAATTTTTTTTATCGATGTGTTGGAAATCTCAGAATTAAAAAAAGCATTAGAACGTAATTTTTTTTATCGATGTGTTGGAAATCTCAGAATTAAAAAAAAGCTTTAGAACGTAATTTTTTTTATCGATGTGTTGGAAATCTCAGAATTAAAAAAAGCTTTAGAACGTAATTTTTTTTATCGATGTGTTGGAAATCTCAGAATTAAAAAAAGCTTTAGAACGTAATTTTTTTTATCGATGTGTTGGAAATCTCAGAATTAAAAAAAACATTAGAACGTATTTTTTTCGTATCGATGTGTTGGAAATCTCAGAATTAAAAAAAAACATTAGAACGTAATTTTTTTTATCGATTTGTTGGAAATCTCAGAATTAAAAAAAACATTAGAACGTAATTTTTTTTTATCGATGTGTTGGAAATCTCAGAATTAAAAAAAGCTTTAGAACGTAATTTTTTTTATCGATGTGTTGGAAATCTCAGAATTAAAAAAAACATTAGAACGTAATTTTTTTTATCGATGTGTTGGAAATCTCAGAATTAAAAAAAACATTAGAACGTATTTTTTTCGTATCGATGTGTTGGAAATCTCAGAATTAAAAAAAAACATTAGAACGTAATTTTTTTTATCGATTTGTTGGAAATCTCAGAATTAAAAAAAACATTAGAACGTAATTTTTTTTTATCGATGTGTTGGAAATCTCAGAATTAAAAAAAGCTTTAGAACGTAATTTTTTTTATCGATGTGTTGGAAATCTCAGAATTAAAAAAAGCTTTAGAACGTAATTTTTTTTATCGATGTGTTGGAAATCTCAGAATTAAAAAAAGCTTTAGAACGTAATTTTTTTTATCGATGTGTTGGAAATCTCAGAATTAAAAAAAACATTAGAACGTATTTTTTTCGTATCGATGTGTTGGAAATCTCAGAATTAAAAAAAAACATTAGAACGTAATTTTTTTTATCGATTTGTTGGAAATCTCAGAATTAAAAAAAACATTAGAACGTAATTTTTTTTTATCGATGTGTTGGAAATCTCAGAATTAAAAAAAGCTTTAGAACGTAATTTTTTTTATCGATGTGTTGGAAATCTCAGAATTAAAAAAAGCTTTAGAACGTAATTTTTTTTATCGATGTGTTGGAAATCTCAGAATTAAAAAAAACATTAGAACGTATTTTTTTCGTATCGATGTGTTGGAAATCTCAGAATTAAAAAAAGCATTAGAACGTAATTTTTTTTTATCGATGTGTTGGAAATCTCAGAATTAAAAAAAGCTTTAGAACGTAATTTTTTTTATCGATGTGTTGGAAATCTCAGAATTAAAAAAAACATTAGAACGTAATTTTTTTTTATCGATGTGTTGGAAATCTCAGAATTAAAAAAAACATTAGAACGTATTTTTTTCGTATCGATGTGTTGGAAATCTCAGAATTAAAAAAAGCTTTAGAACGTAATTTTTTTTATCGATGTGTTGGAAATCTCAGAATTAAAAAAAACATTAGAACGTAATTTTTTTTATCGATGTGTTGGAAATCTCAGAATTAAAAAAAGCATTAGAACGTAATTTTTTTTTATCGATGTGTTGGAAATCTCAGAATTAAAAAAAAAAGCATTAGAACGTAATTTTTTTTTATCGATGTGTTGGAAATCTCAGAATTAAAAAAAAAAGCATTAGAACGTAATTTTTTTTATCGATGTGTTGGAAATCTCAGAATTAAAAAAAGCATTAGAACGTATTTTTTTCGTATCGATGTGTTGGAAATCTCAGAATTAAAAAAAAAAGCATTAGAACGTAATTTTTTTTTATCGATGTGTTGGAAATCTCAGAATTAAAAAAAAAAGCATTAGAACGTAATTTTTTTTATCGATGTGTTGGAAATCTCAGAATTAAAAAAAAGCATTAGAACGTATTTTTTTTATCGATGTGTTGGAAATCTCAGAATTAAAAAAAGCATTAGAACGTAATTTTTTTTATCGATGTGTTGGAAATCTCAGAATTAAAAAAAACATTAGAACGTAATTTTTTTTATCGATGTGTTGGAAATCTCAGAATTAAAAAGAGCATTAGAACGTATTTTTTTTTTATCGATGTGTTGGAAATCTCAGAATTAAAAAAAGCATTAGAACGTATTTTTTTTTATCGATGTGTTGGAAATCTCAGAATTAAAAAAAACATTAGAACGTAATTTTTTTTATCGATGTGTTGGAAATCTCAGAATTAAAAAAAGCATTAGAACGTAATTTTTTTTATCGATGTGTTGGAAATCTCAGAATTAAAAAAAGCATTAGAACGTAATTTTTTTTTATCGATGTGTTGGAAATCTCAGAATTAAAAAAAGCGTTAGAACGTAATTTTTTTTTTTTTTATCGATGTGTTGGAAATCTCAGAATTAAAAAAAGCATTAGAACGTATTTTTTTTTATCGATGTGTTGGAAATCTCAGAATTAAAAAAAGCATTAGAACGTAATTTTTTTTATCGATGTGTTGGAAATCTCAGAATTAAAAAAAGCATTAGAACGTATTTTTTTTTATCGATGTGTTGGAAATCTCAGAATTAAAAAAAGCATTAGAACGTAATTTTTTTATCGATGTGTTGGAAATCTCAGAATTAAAAAAAGCATTAGAACGTAATTTTTTTTATCGATATGTTGGAAATCTCAGAATTAAAAAAAGCATTAGAACGTAATTTTTTTTTATCGATGTGTTGGAAATCTCAGAATTAAAAAAAGCGTTAGAACGTATTTTTTTTTATCGATGTGTTGGAAATCTCAGAATTAAAAAAAGCATTAGAACGTAATTTTTTTTATCGATGTGTTGGAAATCTCAGAATTAAAAAAAGCATTAGAACGTATTTTTTTTTATCGATGTGTTGGAAATCTCAGAATTAAAAAAAGCATTAGAACGTAATTTTTTTATCGATGTGTTGGAAATCTCAGAATTAAAAAAAGCATTAGAACGTAATTTTTTTATCGATATGTTGGAAATCTCAGAATTAAAAAAAGCATTAGAACGTAATTTTTTTTTATCGATGTGTTGGAAATCTCAGAATTAAAAAAAGCGTTAGAACGTATTTTTTTTTATCGATGTGTTGGAAATCTCAGAATTAAAAAAAAGCATTAGAACGTAATTTTTTTTATCGATGTGTTGGAAATCTCAGAATTAAAAAAAGCATTAGAACGTAATTTTTTTTATCGATGTGTTGGAAATCTCAGAATTAAAAAAAGCATTAGAACGTAATTTTTTTTATCGATGTGTTGGAAATCTCAGAATTAAAAAAAGCATTAGAACGTAATTTTTTTTTTATCGATGTGTTGGAAATCTCAGAATTAAAAAAAGCATTAGAACGTAATTTTTTTTTTATCGATGTGTTGGAAATCTCAGAATTAAAAAAAAGCATTAGAACGTAATTTTTTTTTTATCGATGTGTTGGAAATCTCAGAATTAAAAAAAACATTAGAACGTAATTTTTTTTATCGATGTGTTGGAAATCTCAGAATTTAAAAAAGCATTAGAACGTAATTTTTTTTATCGATGTGTTGGAAATCTCAGAATTAAAAAAAGCATTAGAACGTAATTTTTTTTTTATCGATGTGTTGGAAATCTCAGAATTAAAAAAAAGCATTAGAACGTAATTTTTTTTTATCGATGTGTTGGAAATCTCAGAATTAAAAAGAGCATTAGAACGTATTTTTTTTTTATCGATGTGTTGGAAATCTCAGAATTAAAAAAAGCATTAGAACGTAATTTTTTTTTTATCGATGTGTTGGAAATCTCAGAATTAAAAAAAACATTAGAACGTAATTTTTTTTATCGATGTGTTGGAAATCTCAGAATTTAAAAAAGCATTAGAACGTAATTTTTTTTATCGATGTGTTGGAAATCTCAGAATTAAAAAAAAGCATTAGAACGTAATTTTTTTTTATCGATGTGTTGGAAATCTCAGAATTAAAAAGAGCATTAGAACGTATTTTTTTTTTATCGATGTGTTGGAAATCTCAGAATTAAAAAAAGCATTAGAACGTAATTTTTTTTTATCGATGTGTTGGAAATCTCAGAATTAAAAAAAGCATTAGAACGTAATTTTTTTTATCGATGTGTTGGAAATCTCAGAATTAAAAAAAGCATTAGAACGTATTTTTTTTTATCGATGTGTTGGAAATCTCAGAATTAAAAAAAGCATTAGAACGTATTTTTTTTTCATCGATGTGTTGGAAATCTCAGAATTAAAAAAAGCATTAGAACGTATTTTTTTTTCATCGATGTGTTGGAAATCTCAGAATTAAAAAAAAACATTAGAACGTAATTTTTTTTATCGATGTGTTGGAAATCTCAGAATTAAAAAAAAGCATTAGAACGTATTTTTTTTTATCGATGTGTTGGAAATCTCAGAATTAAAACAAGCATTAGAACGTAATTTTTTTTATCGATGTGTTGGAAATCTCAGAATTAAAAAAAGCATTAGAACGTAATTTTTTTTATCGATGTGTTGGAAATCTCAGAATTAAAAAAAGCATTAGAACGTATTTTTTTTTTATCGATGTGTTGGAAATCTCAGAATTAAAAAAAGCATTAGAACGTAATTTTTTTTTATCGATGTGTTGGAAATCTCAGAATTAAAACAAGCATTAGAACGTAATTTTTTTTATCGATGTGTTGGAAATCTCAGAATTAAAAAAAACATTAGAACGTAATTTTTTTTTATCGATGTGTTGGAAATCTCAGAATTAAAAAAAGCATTAGAACTGGTAATTTTTTTTTATCGATGTGTTGGAAATCTCAGAATTAAAAAAAGCATTAGAACGTATTTTTTTTTTTTTTATCGATGTGTTGGAAATCTCAGAATTAAAAAAAGCATTAGAACGTAATTTTTTTTATCGATGTGTTGGAAATCTCAGAATTAAAAAAAGCATTAGAACGTAATTTTTTTTTATCGATGTGTTGGAAATCTCAGAATTAAAAAAAACATTAGAACGTAATATTTTTTTTATCGATGTGTTGGAAATCTCAGAATTAAAAAAAGCATTAGAACGTAATATTTTTTTTTATCGATGTGTTGGAAATCTCAGAATTAAAAAAAGCATTAGAACGTAATTTTTTTTATCGATGTGTTGGAAATCTCAGAATTAAAAAAAACATTAGAACGTATTTTTTTTTATCGATGTGTTGGAAATCTCAGAATTAAAAAAAACATTAGAACGTATTTTTTTTTTTTATCGATGTGTTGGAAATCTCAGAATTAAAAAAAGCATTAGAACGTAATTTTTTTTTTTTATCGATGTGTTGGAAATCTCAGAATTAAAAAAAGCATTAGAACGTAATTTTTTTTATCGATGTGTTAGAAATCTCAGAATTAAAAAAAGCATTAGAACGTAATTTTTTTTTTTATCGATGTGTTGGAAATCTCAGAATTAAAAAAAGCATTAGAACGTAATTTTTTTTATCGATGTGTTGGAAATCTCAGAATTAAAAAAAGCATTAGAACGTATTTTTTTTTTATCGATGTGTTGGAAATCTCAGAATTAAAAAGAGCATTAGAACGTATTTTTTTTTTTTTATCGATGTGTTGGAAATCTCAGAATTAAAAAAAGCATTAGAACGTATTTTTTTTTTATCGATGTGTTGGAAATCTCAGAATTAAAAAAAGCATTAGAACGTATTTTTTTTTTATCGATGTGTTGGAAATCTCAGAATTAAAAAAAGAGCATTAGAACGTAATTTTTTTTATCGATGTGTTGGAAATCTCAGAATTAAAAAAAGCATTAGAACGTATTTTTTTTTTTTATCGATGTGTTGGAAATCTCAGAATTAAAAAAAGCATTAGAACGTAATTTTTTTTTTATCGATGTGTTGGAAATCTCAGAATTAAAAAAAGCATTAGAACGTATTTTTTTTTATCGATGTGTTGGAAATCTCAGAATTTAAAAAAGCATTAGAACGTATTTTTTTTTATCGATGTGTTGGAAATCTCAGAATTAAAAAGAGCATTAGAACGTAATTTTTTTTTATCGATGTGTTGGAAATCTCAGAATTAAAAAAAACATTAGAACGTAATATTTTTTTTATCGATGTGTTGGAAATCTCAGAATTAAAAAAAACATTAGAACGTAATTTTTTTGATCGATGTGTTGGAAATCTCAGAATTAAAAAAAAAAAAAGCATTAGAACGTATTTTTTTTTTATCGATGTGTTGGAAATCTCAGAATTAAAAAAAGCATTAGAACGTAATTTTTTTTATCGATGTGTTGGAAATCTCAGAATTTAAAAAAGCATTAGAACGTATTTTTTTTTATCGATGTGTTGGAAATCTCAGAATTAAAAAAAGCATTAGAACGTATTTTTTTTATCGATGTGTTGGAAATCTCAGAATTAAAAAAAGCATTAGAACGTATTTTTTTTATCGATGTGTTGGAAATCTCAGAATTAAAAAGAGCATTAGAACGTAATTTTTTTTTATCGATGTGTTGGAAATCTCAGAATTAAAAAAAGCATTAGAACGTAATTTTTTTTATCGATGTGTTGGAAATCTCAGAATTAAAAAGAGCATTAGAACGTAATTTTTTTTTATCGATGTGTTGGAAATCTCAGAATTAAAAAAAGCATTAGAACGTATTTTTTTTTTTTTATCGATGTGTTGGAAATCTCAGAATTAAAAAAAACATCAGAACGTAATTTTTTTTTATCGATGTGTTGGAAATCTCAGAATTAAAAAAAACATTAGAACGTAATATTTTTTTTATCGATGTGTTGGAAATCTCAGAATTAAAAAAAAAGCATTAGAACGTAATTTTTTTTTTATCGATGTGTTGGAAATCTCAGAATTAAAAAAAGCATTAGAACGTATTTTTTTTTTTTTTATCGATGTGTTGGAAATCTCAGAATTAAAAAAAAAACCTTGGCATTTCACTGTCAGAATAGCAGCCATGTCGAATGTTTGAACAACTTCAGCGCAAATATTGCTAGATGGGATGGAGACTGAAGTGACCTTTGACCTTTCAGAGCCGGTGTCGACAGGATGAATAAAAAAACGTTTGATTGGACATGTATCCGCCTCGCTTTCGTGGAATTATTCTTATTATATCATATATTTATATAACACTTGTATGGCCTCTATGTGGAGGGGAGCTGGGTTTTATCAGAGCTGGAAAATGACGTAGGAAGAGTGATATAGGAAACTGAATGTCCATAAAGCAAGGGCTTAGAGATGCCGGGAAGGAATCTGTAGAATGCGAAGCACTTTTATGATGTTTCTGGAACGGCCCCGTCCTGCCTCAGTTGTCAGTCTTCTACTGGTCACTTTATCTCGTAATTCATAAAAAAAAAAAAAAAAAAATGAAACAGGTCTTTGTTGAATGTATAGTTTTTTTTTTTTTTTTTTTTTTTTTTTTTAGCAACCGCAGAGAAACGTATGATGCCCAAGTGATATCCATAGTTATGTATGAACAATGATATACATAGTTAGGATGTATCGTATGAACAACTGGATGTGCAGCCAGTTACTCGGAAGATCAGGAAAAAAACTGTTCTCGAAGAACCACCGCCCTTTTAGCTGCTCCAAATTCCGTAGTTCTTTGAAGGATAATTTCTTTCTCAAACTACACACGGATAAAAAACTAGAATATCTCATCCTTTATCTAGAATATATCTATATCTAACGACATATCTCCCGCACCACGCGTGACGAAGGAAATCCTCTTCCTGCAGGCGTGTATAATGGGCTCAACGGCTGGTTGGCCACAAGATAGTCCCCCTAACGACTAACACACTCTTCCGGCCCAGCGACCACGGTGGGGAAGCCTCCCGATTAGCCTCGATCAGTAGTGGCCCACTGGAGCGGCCCCCACTCGAGCGGCCCTCAGCTGCGGCCCACTGACCCGACTCGCCTCCGCTTTCCTCACCCGCCCCGCATGCAACAAGTAAGTAAATAACAAGTAAATACGTTGGACCTTTTTTTTTTTTTTTGTGTCTCATTTGAATGAATTTGTTTTCGGGAATTTGCATAATCGTTTGAATATTCAGCGGGAGACGAAGGGAAAGTTTGGACGCGTTTTGTAATTATGACCCGAACGGGGAGTGATACAATCTAACTTTTTTGCATGATATTATCTCTGAATGTGATGCTTTATCGCCGCTGATTTCTCATTTCTAGTCATGATAGTTTGACATGAGACACAGGGTTAATGGCCATTATTATATCCAATATATAATTTGGATTTTCTTACCGTCAGAGCAGTAGCGGTATTTTTTAAAAATATATTTGCTCCTTGGTTATGGGAATAGTATCCTCTCTTTATGCGCCAAACAGCTGTTGCTCCATTCGAGTTAAAACATATGTGGCAACACCTGCGACCACAAGGATTCTTAAAAGGGACATACTTAGAGCCTAGACTTTTTGAATTTGAAGGTCAATAAAAGTAATGTTATAAATGACTTTTTTTATCAGTTCAAAGAAAGAAGAAAATACAGTTACAGATAATAATATATCCCTGTTTCAGTGTAATTTCAGCAACATAGTTTTTCACAAGAGGGCAATTTATCAATTCTTCCATGACATTCAGAGTCTCACCATCTTACTTATTCTATTCAGTTCGCAGCTGGAATTTAGGTCTAAACATTACCCTGTTATCTTCGTAGTGGCGACAGATGCGCAGCGGCGGCAGTTATGCCCGCGGCTGCTGGACTACATGGTGGTGGTCGGGGCGCGAACTCCAGGCAGGGCCGCCCCCGTCCAGCCTCCTGAGTTGCTCCGGAGGTACCCGCCTGACGACCACAAGGTGCGCCACTTGCTCGAACCGTGTCTATGTTTCATTGTCCTTCGCAACACTTGTTCGAACCGTGTCTATAATGTTTCATTGTTGGCAACACGTGCTCGAGCCGTGTCTATAATGTTTCATTGTTGGCAACACTTGCTCGAGCCGTGTCTATAATGTTTCATTGTTGGCAACACGTGCTCGAACCGTGTCTCTAATGGTTCACTGTTGGCAACACGTGCTCGAACCGTGTCTCTAATGGTTCACTGTCCTTCGCAACACCGTAATGGAAATGTACTCTCATACTCCGATACAGTAAAAAAAAAAAGGAGAACACCTCAAGCGTTATTATTTCGTTTCGCCGCAGGACTTTCCCTTGCCGCTGGACGTGATATACTTCTGCCAACCTGAAGGATGCATTTCTGTCGGACCCAGGAAGACGTCCTTGAGGGAGGCTTCGTCTTTCGTCTTCACCCTCACCGACAAGGACTCTGGTGAGTGCGAATAGGAGGTCAATCTTTCCACTTGGACTGGCTCCTTGTCTTGTGTCTGCGGCATTGTATGTCGGCCGATTTCTCGCTTGTTGCTTATTCACTTAATCTCTCTCTCTCTCTCGCTCGCTCCCTTCTGCCCCCCCCCCTCTCTCTCTTTCTTTTCCTCTCGCTCTCTTGCTCCCTTCTCTCGCTCTCGCTCCCTTTTGCCCCCCTCTCTTTCTCTCACTCACTCACTCTCTCTCTCTCTCTCTTTCTCTCTCTCTCTCTCTCTCTCTCTCTCTCTCTCTCTCTCTCTCTCTCTCTCTCTCTCTCTCTCTCACACTCACTCACTGACTGTCTCTCTCACTCTCTCACTCACTCACTCACTCACTCACTCACTCACTCACTCACTCTCACTCTCACTCTCACTCTCACTCTCTCTCTCTCTCTCTCTCTCTCTCTCTCTCTCTCTCTCTCTAGCTCCCTTCTGCCCTACCCCTCTCTCTCTTTCTTTTTTTTCTCTCTCTTTTGCTCCCTTGTCTCTCTCTCTTTTGCTCTCTTCTCTCTCTCTCTCTTGCTCCCTTCTCTCGCTCTCTCGCTCCCTTTTGTCACCCCCCCCTCTCTCTCTCGCTCCCTTCTGCCCCCCCCCCTCTCTTTCTTTTTCTCTCGCTCTCTTTTGCTCCCTCCTCTCTCTCTCTCTCTCTCTTCCTCCCTTTTGCTCTCTCTCTCTCTTACTCCCTTCTCTCTTCTCTCTTCTCTCGCTCCCTTTTGTCCTCCCCCCACTCTTTCTCTCTCTCTCTCTCTCTTTCTCTCTTCTCCCTCAAATATATTTCTAGGGATTATTCTTTAATCCGTATGATTAAGCTGCTTTGAAAGTCAAGGCACATATCGGCCTCCTCCTTCGGGAATGCAATAAGATTCACTTCTTCATATAGTTGGCGCGCCTTTCCGCCCCTGCTGCCTGTCCTCCTCCTCGGCTGAAGAAAGGGAAGAGGCGGAGATGCCAATCTCATTTATTACATCTCCCTATTTGCATAATAGCATTTGCCTTGCTGTGAGACAAGGTACTTTAAGATATCAGCAGACCTTAAACCAGATTTATGAAAGTCTGTTAGAGGATTTAGGACGTGAGAGCGGCGGATAATCCAGGCATATGACATTTGTTTCACTTTTGTTGCGCACTGACACAGACACAGACACATAGACACAGACACATAGACATACACACAGACACAGACACATAGACACACACAGACGCAGACACATGCACACAGACACATAGATAGACACAGACACATAGACAGACACATACACAGACACAAAGACATACACATACACATATACAAACACACACACACACACACACACAAACACACACACACACACACACACACACACACACACACACACACACACACACACACACACACACACACACACACACACACACACACACACCCACACATACACACACACACGCACAAGAATATTTTCACATTTCAACCCGGGTCACGCTGAGAGCGAGTGAGCGCGACACCCGAGGACGACTCCCATTCCCGAGAGAAGAGAAACACGAGTTGGAAAGAGAAAGAAAGACTAAGAAAGAAAGACTCGCTATTCGGGGAACTCACTACTCCCTGCCAGCTGTTATTTTACAAGAATACGTCGTGTGTTTATCTTAGTATTACGTTGAACGTTAAAATCTGTGCGTCTATTGGATTCACTCGACAACGCCTAAGGTTTCACTCTCTCTTTGTACAAAACTCTACGGTGTTGCAACCCCGATTTAACTTACCTGCACCTTTCACAATGGCGATTTTAAGAATAACTAGAATAAACACTTAATGTTTCACCATTGCAATCTCGTGCTCCTGTTTATGATTTTAATAGTTATTTAGTGTACATATTTGTCTTATGACGTAATAAGTTGGCTATAAAATGTTTCTTATATAATTCCAACATACGGCAGCCTGCGACGAGGAAATTCCGGCCACCAGCAGTTGTTCCTGAAGCGCTAATCTTATTTTTAGATTCACTTAGCTTGCTCAGTGCGTCCATAATCTTATTTCTAAATACACTTTATCTTGCTTAATACGTCCAGAAGGGAATCACTTGGCGTAGAATCGTCTATTTATTGTGGACTCGTTCGCTGTTCTTTCGAATAATGGCTTTTTAAAAATTCACGATCCTATAAAAGTCGAGTAGAAAAAAATAGTGAAAAGCAGCTGACCATATTGTTAAGTGCTTTGTCATGTCATGAAACTGTTCATCCTTTGTGTTTTAAATCGAGCTTCGTTGTTAGACATGCAACAATCTTGGCGTAAAATGTTTGCAAGAATATCCTTATTGAGAGCCTGGGTTCCAGACTGTCTATCTGCCAAGAATCCTGCTCACGGTGCCAAGGACGTGACGGAGGTTTCAAAGACGTTGGCGAGCATGTCGACTTCAGAAGAACGTGTCCTTTTCTCTTTGTTTACCTGAATGGTGGCGCTTTTGTTTTTTCTGGCATCTATCAATGTATATACATGTATACATACATACATACATACATATATACATACATATATACATATATATATATATATATATATATATATATATATATATATATATGTATATATATATATATATATATATATATATATATATATATATATATATATATATGTATATATATATATATATATAATATAATATAATATAATATGTATATATATGCATTTATTTATTTATTTGTCCATATATACATACATGCAAACATATAT
>NW_027217621.1:5000-10000 GCF_042767895.1 Penaeus vannamei | reverse complement strand
GAGAGGGAAAGGGAGAGATAGAGGGACGGAGAAGAAGAGAGAGAGAGAGAGACACAGACACAGAGACTGAGCTACACGACCCACTAAAAGGAATGTCCAACTAGGAGCTATCTAGCTTCCATGGACATTAACTATCTATTCATACTTGAGTAAGGATAGCGAAGTTTTACACACACTCCCCGTGGGCACTCGGAAGAGACTGATAGAACACAAAAAGATAAGGTTAAAATAAAATAGCAAGAGGGATTATAAGCCTACCTATTAGAAGATGAGAGGCGTGAGGCAAAAGATGGTCGCGGGATGTGAAATGCATACAATTCGTCCAAAAGAGAACGATATAAGTCAGTCAATTGATACAAGAGTAAATTTTTACATTCGAGCCGCTTGCATTCTGGGCAGAAAGGGTCTTGGAGGTTCCGATCGCGGCCCACTTGTCCCGCTGGTCCCGGACACGTTGTCTGGACGAGCAAGAAGAGGAGTTCCGAACGCAGCATAAGGTGTCTGAATCCGAGCCGACCGGACAGTTGAGAGGAAGTGAAAGCAGAGAAAAAAGCACATTTGAAATGCCAATTATTACTCACATATGATAAGCATCGACATATTGCTGTCCATTCCTACTCTTCTTCCACAGATATATCACAAACGCTATTCCGTATGGACGAAGTTTTTTTTTCACACTAAAGGAATTGAGAGCGCATTCGATTAATTCCATTTATTTCATCGCCGGACACTATACAAAGCTTAAACATTTCCTCCTGTTTCCGCTGTCTGTTGTCGTCACTGAAATTACAGTGTCGTAAAATGGAATTGCTTCAGTTTTATTTATTTTTCTTTTTTTTTTTTCTCGTTCTAGTTTTGAAACGCTAACCCTTTCTACTGTAATTTTACTCTGCATGTTATTGTAATGATAATATTTTTTCTTTTATATACGTATTTGTTTTATTGATTAGGTAATTAGTTTTAATTCTCTATTTTTTTAAAGTCTAGTTATTTATTTATAGTTTTGATTATGTAATTAGTAATAATCATTTATGTAATAACTTTTAATCACTTATGTAATCATTTTTTTATATATTGAGTTTATATTATATATGTATTTAGTTTTCATTATTTATGTTTTAAAACTTAATTATGTATTAATTTTACATTTTTACATTTATATACAATTCTTTATGTATTTAGTTTTAATTATCAATGTAGTTAGTTTTAATTATTTATGAATTAGTTTTTATCATTTAAATATTGTTCTTATCATTTCTATATTTAGTTTTATATGTTTATGTATTTAGTTTCAGATATTTGTGGATTGTTTTAATTATCTATTTAATGCTGTTTATGTATTCAGTAATGTTAACGTATTTAGTTATAATTTTCTGTGTTTTCAGTTTTAATTGTATATTTAATTTTTATGTCACTTTTTCACACATATTACTTTTATTCTGTTTTTTAGATTTCTTCATATTAGTTGAATTTTGTATTTGTTATTTTACTCTATGCTTTCTCTCTCTATCTGCACTTTTTTTTCCTCTATACTTTTTCGTTTATTTCATTTATATCTCCTTTTTAAGGAATGTCACATTTTTTACACTAATTTTCCTGTTCCATGAATATATTTTTCTGTTGTCATTTTACGAATGGCGGGGTGAAGGTCATTCGTAATTGAATTTCTATCGTATCCTTTTTATTTGGAATTTCATCAGTTTATAAATTTCCTTGACATATGTTAAAATGTCTGTTATTTTTATGTATGTTAGATTTTGATATATATAGTTCAAGCATCAGGCTTTGGGATATAGTGGTGTATATACTTGCATACATACAAGCATACATTCATATATATAATATATGTAAGTGTGTGTGTGTGTGTGTGTGTGTGTGTGTGTGTGTGTGTGTGTGTGTGTGTGTGTGTGTGTGTGTGTATGTGTGTGTGTGTTGGGATGCTAACCTCACTAATTTTGAGAGGTTTAAGGAATATGAAGGGATTAGTGAGTGATAGAAATAGTTTGGTGGTAAATATGAAATTAGACAAGAAATCGGTCTTTTAAATATTAGATATTCTGTTATTAATAAGAAATTGTAAATACAACGCGATCAGTGTATGCCCATATACTGGCACCATATGTTTACACCTTCAAATACTTCAGAAACTGCCTTTCGATTTCACCTTGAACAAATTTACGACTTCTGCTTTTTGAAAATGAAATTCCATGCTACTCTTACCCATCTGTTTTACTGTCAGGGAGTAATTTTGGACTTTGCTGTATCTCGTTTTCTTCCCTGGCACTTTCTCAGGCTGATGTACAGTCTGCTAGGCTCCCGTAACTAAGGTCTTTTCACCACTGAATATCAGCCTCTTTCATTGATCTGATGTCCATTGACGTCATTATATGCGTCTATGCTGAATGTCGAGTTGTGTATGAATAAGATGTATATATAGTGTATATGTAGGACTCGTTGCAGTTGAGAGGAGTTATGGCTGTTTCTTCAGTGTTCCCGTTATTACGACAGAATTAACCTCTGTTGCAGGGGTGGCTAGAGTACATGCCTTGGCCACTGTATCTTTTTTGTTGTTGTTGTTTATTGTTGTTTTCATACACAAACGGCTCCAAAACTGCTTCGTCATCAGAGTCGAGCGGTTACGCCTTAACTAGCTCAGCCGTGTAGCCTTTTCCTTGAATTTCGGAGATTCTTTATTATCATTATCATTGCTATTGATGTCGATAATAACAATTATAACATCGATATCAATAGCATTAGATTTTTTTCCTAAGACTTCAAGGAAAGGGCACATCAGCTGAAGACACATAGGCCTACTATTCGGCTCCATTGTGGCCGAGCGCTTGTGGTGCCATCTATGTGCAACCAAATTAACAAAAGGAAACAACAGTAAACAGTATGATTATCCGGCACTAATGGGTATGTGTCACATTATAAATTATGAAGTATGTCTGATCTTGATAAAGGTTTTCAAGATTTACCTGAGCCCATTTTCGTCTTCGTTGTGGCATCTGGAGGCGTATATGCGTGAATAAATAAATGAATATATATGTGTGTGTGTGTGTTTATCTCTCTCTCTCTCTCTCTCTCTCTCTCTCTCTCTCTCTCTCTCTCTCTCTCTCTCTCTCTCTCTCTGTCTAAATTCAGATTCACTTTATATATAGAATATGTATAAAACCATCTTTCAAACGATCGCATTTGCTTTCATTCATAGATATATAAAGATGCAAATGAAACACATTCATAAAAACTGACAAGCTAGGCATTAACATAACATTTTCTTGGAAATATATCTCCCGAACAGTGCTCACCGCAGCCATTGAAGAAAAAGATATGCATGAGAATGAATATTCGACAACACGATTTATTATATCCATCTCTAGCACTATGATATATTTATTCTCTTTCATATCTCTTTTTTTTCCTATATTTTGTCTTTTCTTTAGTTCGCACGGATATATTCAGACAGTAAAATAGAGTATACTGATGCTTTGACATGTTAAGGTTTTAGCTTTGATAACCGTCCGTGTATACATGCAAATTAGTTATTTTTTTCTATCGATTACAAAAAAAGTGTTAAATGTTGGTTAGAATTAGCCATTTATGTATAAGGTATATGGGATTGTATTAACTATAACGAAGTTACGTTACGAGTTCTCCAAATCTAAGAATAAAGTATCGTTTTCGTACATGAATCCACACGCATTCACGAACGCTCTCACCCCTCCCCCTACCCCTTCCCCAACGCACCCCACCCCCTTTCCCACCACACCCCTCTCCCCTTCCCACCCCACCCCTACCCCTTTCCCATCCCACCCCTACCCCCTTTCTCACCCCACCCCACCCCGTCCCCTTCCCACCCCACCCCTATCCCCTTCCCACCCCACCCCTACCCCATTCCCTTTTCTTGTCACCAGATCATACTCGATCTATTTTGGGAAATATCATTTCTCTGAGCCTGTCATAAAAATCCTTGCTTAGCGTTGCGAAAAACACAGCTGAGTGAATCTCAAAAAGTGGTGAACAAAAGGGGCATCTATATAATTTTTTTATGCTGATGATTATGGATTTAAAGAAATAATCTGTTCATTTTGCTTCACCAATTATATCGTCTGCATTTGGCACAAAAGTAGAGTTTGTCAATAACCTTAGCATAGAGTGGAAAAAAGTGACAGTTTTCTTTCTGGTTCTCTGGTTAAGTTACTGTGATATTAGTGACATATACAGCTTATATGTACATTATTTTATGTGAGTGTGTGTGAATATATGTATTTATATTGTATATGTATGTATATATATATATATATATATATATATATATGTGTGTGTGTGTGTGTGTGTGTGTGTGTGTGTGTGTGTGTGTGTGTGTGTGTGTGTGTATGTGTGTGTGTGTATATATATGTGTGTGTGTGTGTGTGTGTGTGTGTGTGTGTGTGTGTATATATAATTACAGATATGTATGTGTGTGTGTAGGTTTACACACACACACACACACACACACACACACACACACACACACACACATATATATATATATATATATATATATATATATATATATATATATATATACATAGTTATATGTGTGTTATACACTTGCGTGTATAATATTAATGATATTAATGATAAAAATAATGCACAATAGTACTGTATATTGGATCACAACGACTTCGGTATCGATGGACTTCTCTCACTCTCGAGTATCCATATATATAGAAGTTATTGCACGGAACCCCCCTAAACCCCCTTATACTTGACCCCGATAGCAGGGGAAGGCATGGAAGTTCCGAGAGAAATTGCGGGATATGATATGAATAATAGACACAGAATCAATCACCATAATGGGTATTGCAGGGAGCGACAGACAATATAGTGAAAACGAAAAATCTTTCAGACATTCATAACAGGAGAGAGCGTGTTATCCTATTGCCATGGCGGAGGTATGCGCTCTCTGATGTTTCTAATTTCTAAATATTTCGATAGTAGAGAGTTGATGTCAAAAT
>NW_027217617.1:10000-13123 GCF_042767895.1 Penaeus vannamei | reverse complement strand
TATATATATATATATATATGTATATATATATATATATATATATATAAATATATATATGTATATAAATAACAAGACATATCAGCAATTCGATAAACCGATAGATATACAGAAAGGTGGATAGATAGACAGATAGTGAGATACAGTATCTTCTTTTTATAGAAATTGTGTTTATACAAAGACCTCTCAGACTTTATTTGATATATTTCGCTTTACTTTTATTATATCTTTGTAATGTATATCCATTTTGTTTTATTTGCTCTTTCTATTCCATTCTTATCATATTTTTCTTTGTTCTGTCTTTCTTTATCCATATATCATACCTTTATCTTTTCGTTCTTTGATTATTCTTTCTTTATTGCTGTATTTCCCATTTATCCATATTCACCTTGCTATTTTTTCTTTATCCAATCCTTATCATTTTTTTCGATTTTTCTTCTTGTATCCAAATATCCACCTTTTACCCTTATTTGGTAAATAATTGGCCTTCCTTTCTCCCTTTATTGAATGTAAATCTTTATCCACATGTTTCCCTCTTTATCCTTTTCCCCCAATTTTTCCCTCTTTATCCACCTATTACCCTCATCGTCCATCTCTCCTCCTTTTAACCTCTTTTTATCCCATTTTTTATCTCCCTTTCCCTCAGGTTTCAGTCATTGACATATTCTCATCTTTATCCTTCTTTCCCAAACTTCTCCATCTTTATCCACTTATGCATACATTCCTCCTTTATCCCCTCTTTCCTTCTTTATCCACCTCCTCCCTCGTAATCCTTCTCTCCCAATCCTCTCCCTCCTCATCTTTCTCTCCTCTCTTTTAATACCTTTTTTATCCCATTTTTTCTCTCTCTCCCTTCCCTCAGGTATCAGCCATTGACATATTCTCCTCTTTGCCCTTCTTTCCCAAACTTCTTTATCCACTTATCCACACATTCCCCTCTTTATCCACACCTCCCCTCTTAATCCATCTCCCCCAATCCTCCATTTTGATCCTTCTCTCCCAATTCCCTCCCTCTCCACCCTTCTCTCCCAAACCTCTCCCTCTTCATCCATCTCTCCCAATCCTCTCCCTCCTTCTTTTTAATCTCTTTTTTACCCCCCTTTTCTCTCTCTCCCTTTCCCTCAGGTATCGGCCATGGACATATTCCCTTCTTTATCCTTCTCTCCTAAACTTCTTCACCTTTATCCACTTATCCACACATTCCCCCTTTATCCCTTCTTTCCTTCTTTATCCCCTTCTCCCTCCTAATCCTTCTCTCCCAATCCTCTACCTCCTCATCCTTCCCTCCTCCTTTTTTATCTCTTTTTTACCCCCTTTTCTCTCTCTCCCTTTCCCTCGGGAAAGTGACATATTCTCCTCTTTATCCTTCTTTTCCAAACTTCTTTATCCACTTATCCACACATTCCCCTCTTTATCCACCCCCTCTTGATCCATCTCTGCCAATCCCTTCCCTCCTCACCATCCTCTCCCAAACCTCTCCTTCTCCATTCTTCTCTCCCAATCCTCTCCCTCCTCATCCTCCTCCCCTCTTTTAATCTCTATTTTACCCCTTTTTCTCTCTCTCCCTTTCCGTCAGGTATCGGCCATCGACACATTCCCCTCTCTATCCTTCTTTCCCAAACATCTTTATCCACTTTTCCACACATTCCCCTCTTTATCCATCTCTCCCAATCCTCACCCTCCTCATCCTTCTCTCCTAAACCTCTCCTTCTCCATCCTTCTCTCCCAATCCTCTTCTCCTCCCTTTTAATCTCTTTTTTACCTCCTTTTTCTCTCTCTCCCTTTCCCTCAGGTATCGGCCATTGACCCCGACCTGCCCATGTCCGAGAACCAGAACATCTTATACTACCTGTCATCCCTAGAGCTCGCCAACTTCACTATTGGGGACACGTCAGGCGAGCTCTCACTCAAGGGCGTATGTAAATGGCGTTGGTGTAAATATGGGTGTAAGTGGAGGTGTGGATGGTGGGGTGTGAATGGAGGGGCGGGGGGGTGATGGTGGGAGTGAAGGTGAGGGTGAAGGTGTGGATGGAGGTGTATGTATAAAATTGTAAATAAAGTTGTGGATGGAGGTGTATATATAAAAGTGTAAATAAAGGTGCGGATGGAGGTGTAAGTAAAAGTGTAAATAAAGTTGTGAATGGAGGTGTATATATAAAAGTGTAAATAAAGTTGCGAATGGAGGTGTATGTATAAAAGTGTAAATAAAGGTGAATGGAGGTGTATATATAAAAGTGTAAGTAAAGTTGGATGTGGAGGGCTAAGTAAAAGTGTAAATAAAGTTGGAGGTGGAGGGCTTAGTAAAAGTGTAAATAAAGTTGGATGTGGAGGGCTAAGTAAAAGTAAATAAAGTTGGATATGGAGGGCTAAGTAAAAGTGTAAATAAAGTTGGATGTGGAGGGCTAAGTAAAAGTGTAAATAAAGTTGGATATGGAGGGCTAAGTAAAAGTGTAAATAAAGTTGGATATGGAGGGCTAAATAAAAGTGTAAATAAAGTTGCGAATGGTGTATGTATAAAAGTGTAAGTAAAGTTGTGAATGGAGGTGTATATATAAAATTGTAAATAAAGGTGTGGGTGGAGGTATGAATTGAGGGGTCAATGAAACTGTAAATCACGGTGTATATAGAGGTGTAACTGAAGGTGTAAATGAAGGTGTACAATAAAATGCATAAGTATGGTGGTGTGAGTTGCTGTTTTATGTTTAAAGGATGTAAACAAATTGATGTATGAATGTGTAAGTTGTCTGAAGTTGAAGGTTGTAAATGGAATGCGAAAGTGCGGTTGTGTAAAGTTAAGTTCATAGTTAAAGAGTATAGATAATGTAAATGCATTGCTGTGTAAATTGTTTTGCTTAAAAGATGTAAATAATGTCCGTTTATGATTGTGTAAATTGTTGTTTATGTTTAAATAATTTATAAAATGTTTGTGCTAACTGTTTGGCAAGTTGAACGGTTGGTTGAAGAAGATAGTGAAGCCGACGGATGAAGTAGAGCTGACATATAGAGAAATATGGATGTACTCCCTCCTTCTCTGTCTATCTGTCTGTGTGTGTGTCTGTCTGTCTGTCTGTCTGTCTTTCTCTCTCTCTCTCTCTCTCTCTCTCTCTCTCTCTCTCTCTCTCTCTC
>NW_027217616.1:2500-13118 GCF_042767895.1 Penaeus vannamei | reverse complement strand
TCTAGAAATTCATAGAGGTCTTATATGGTTTTGATATATTTACTCATGACTATAAAGACATTGTTATCTGTATAGATAAAGACATTTATGAATGTGTAATTTTCATTTCAGTTGCCCTAAACAACAACCTGTTAACCATGAATCCAGGATATCAGTGCAACCATCAGAGCAGCTTCCACTACTATACTTACCCTCAGGTGGTGGATGCCTTACCTGCCTCTATACCCGGGGCAAGGGGGGCACCTTCTGAAGGCTCAAGCAGTGAGGATGGTGCCATAAGCACGACCCATGCCGGCCCACCAGCTGCAGGCTCTCCTCTCAGCTCTGCTCAGTCTTCACCTTATGCCTCCCCTCTTCAGTCCCTCAGTCCAAGTCGTGCCTCGTCACCCTGGTCAAGGCCTGCAACCACCACCACTACCACTACTACAACAACAGTAGCTAATTTACCTCTTACTATTACATCCTCAACCACGACCACTTCCAAGTGTGCCGTGTTGTCTATTCACTCCAGTCCAAGGATAGCTCACAAATACTCACCATGTGTCACACAGACCACTTCTCCAGCAATGGCTGGCAACAGTAGTCCTGTCACACATTCTGGGACCATTTCTACAGCTCAGACTCACCGTGGAAAACCTCCTGCAGCTGGCAACCGGCCACAGAGACAAGCGGATCGCTCTGGATCACGGACAAGATTACCTGTAGCTTCCACGGTGGATACTGGAGTGGGCGTTGGAAGTCAGAATAGTCCATCTGCTAATCGCAGTGTAGTCCAGACCTCACCCTCAGTGTGCAGCAGTAATGGGCATTGCAAGAGTTCTTCCTCTAGATGGTCGACAAGCATGTCAACGTCAACAACTCCATCTACCTCTTCCCCGTGTGTTGTGACTATGCCAACGTCTAGCGTGAGAAGTGTTAATAGACAGAACAGCCAGAGTCCCTGTCCCACATCAGGTGCCACCACAACTTGCAAATCTCAGACCACCTCTACTGTCATAGCTAGCTCTTCGTCATTCAAGACCAATAGCAGCCATACAATAAGTGGAGCAACAACGTCCCTAACTTCTACTTCCACCACTGCCACCACAACAAGAAACACATCATCACCAGTCGTCCAAGAGAAAATTGTCCACACCATTGGTAACAGTTCAGGGATAAGACCACCACTGTCAACAGCAAGTTCTAGTTCTGTTATGAATACTTCTAACACAGAAAATTCTGCTGTTAATAATAACAATTGCCTCAACTATGAGTTTTGCAAGAATGAGAAATTGAACAAGTATTATCAGCGCCTGTCTGAATATTCAGTTGACAAGGTAAGTCACTTGTTTGGACGATCTCATTATAAGATATAAGGCTTGCATTACTATTTGATTAAACAATATAGGGTAATTAACTACGCTCATTCAGCAGATGTGCACTAACTCTTTTTCCTGTTGTGCATTTTTCAGTTAAAACGGATGACAGACCGTGAACTCCTAGATTTAGGGCTGACAAAAAGTGCCCTAACAAAGCTACGGCGTGTCCTGGCTGGTTTAGAATCCCCTAATTACCACTGTCCAAATGGCTTTACCAGTCCACCAGCTACCCCACATGCGCACTCATTACCCCAGGCAAACCATACATCTTTCAGTCAGTCAGATAATGCCACTCAAAATCAAATTATGCCTAATGTTAACCAGAGCAGTTTACAAAGTCAAGCCAGTTCAGTGCACAATCCTCCTATCACCACCATCACTTCCAACAGTACACACAGTGTGCACACAACACACACATCAAATGCCACACACTCAGCACTGCAGAGCCAAACACAAAATCATGGAAAAACTTATCAAAACACAAATATGGAACATCCTGTAAATGGAACATCAGATCGACAGAACAGCTCTCCCCCTAACACCACCCTGACCCCAACTCCAACCACTACCACCACCACCACTATCTCTTCCTCTTCCCCCTCCTCAACTTCTTCCTCCTCTTCTTCCTCCTCCTCTTCCTCCTCCCCCTCCTCCTCCTCTTCTTCTTCTTCTTCTTCTTCTTCTTCTTCTTCTTCTTCTTCTTCTTCTTCTTCTTCTTCTTCTTCTTCTTCTTTTTCTTCTTCTTCTTCTTCCTCCTCCTCCTCCTCTTCCCTGGAATCTGAAGTGCCATCATCTGCCCTGAGCACCACCACCTCTGGTGCTGTTACTGTGGTAACTATCACATGTGCCAGCCTTATATCCCCAGCTGTTTCTCTTGGTAGCATTGCTGCAACAACAAGCACATCTGCCTCTCCAGTTGCAGCAACACAAGTCACTCAATGTCATACAGTCACAATTCCACCAAGTCAGAAATTACCCAGTGTTTCACAACCACCACCATTTTCTTCATGTAGCGGAAATTCCGCTACACCTGTAATCACTGCAGCTATGAACGTGCAGAGTTCTCATTCAAACTGTAGCTCTGCCATACCTTCTACTACCTCTCATCCCACATCTGCTGTGCCTACTTCTGTCTCAGCTACTAACTGTGTTCCTCACTACATGACAACTCCACCTCCGTGCATCCAGCTGAAGACTCCACCACTATCAGGTGGCTCCAGTCAACACCACATAGCTACTCAGCCTCAGCATGGCCAGCTTAGAACACCCCCACCTCCACTGTGCGTTCCTCCCCGCACACCTTCGCGAGAACCAGCTACTCCAAGCACAAGCAATGGGCTCAATATCAGTAATGGATCCCAGCAGGTCAGAAATGTGATTGCTTGAATGCCAGGCTTTCCAGTTTTGTTTTACTAACATTTGTATAATGAGGACTTTTTGTCATACTCTTAGTGTACTCCTCATATAATGGTTTAACTAAGGTCCTGCCTCTTCTTTACATCATGCATTCATGGCCGTCACCTCTAGTTTTAAATAATCTTCCATCTATCTGCCTTTTGTCCTTTTCCTCCTTTATTTGCCATTCCCAGTCCTCTTTCAGTTATCTCATATTGTTCTCCAACCTCTAACTCCTCATTAACTTTCTCTTCCTTTTCCTCTTCCTCCTTCCATTTCTTCCATATATTCTCCCTTTCTACCCAATTGCCCAAATCTTCCTCTTCCCTCTTTGCCTGTGCTTTCTTTTTCCTTTTCTCTTATCCCTGTGTACCCTTCTGTATCTTTTATTTCCATTCATAAGGAAAGCTTTTCCTAACGGTTATTCATTCAGTTTAAGTGTATGTCAGTTACTCAATCTTTTGTAATTTAGATATTTTTACCTAAAATGAATGACATTAACTACCCAAACATACTACTCATTATTTGTTTGCATCATATTTCAGAAACATGTGTGGGTTAGGGTGGTGGGGGGTATATATATATATATATATATATATATATATATATATATATATATATATATATATATATATATATATATATATATATATTCCATTATTTCACTGGTTTGAAGTTATGTTTATGGATGTGCTAAAGGTATTCTTATTGTTTAAGACTGATTGATATAACACCTAAACTGTAAAATATATAAATCTTTTCTTTTCAGGCCTTCTACACTAGCAACAATGGACCAGGTGTAAAGAGTGGTGCAGCTGCCAGTTGTAGTATTGCAGGACCCACCCCATCCTTGCCTGGGAGTATAACTGGTTACAGCAACCCGGTAGGCATGCACACCTCCTCTGGGAATATGCCGCTTCCTGCCTATACTTCTGCAGCAACTGTAGCTTATACTGTAGCCAATAATATGAACATGCCTGTTTATACATCCTCTGGGAACATGGGTGTTCCCCCACCCACTAATGGAGGGTTGATGCCAATGGTACCTCCAGGAAGTTCATATCCTACCACCTACTTGTACCCACTACTAGGGGGCCCTGCAGGCTCGCATACCTATGTTCCTCCAGGGTCTTATGCTGCCCAGCATCCCCATAGACCTGTTTATATATCACATATGCAGCCAATGGGCCATGTAGCCCACATGAAGCCCACACATCAACCAGGAGGACATGTGGGCACTGGGGGTGGCAGTAGAGGTGGAAGTAGCAGCAGCAGCAGTAGCATTAGCAGTGGCAGTGTACGAGGATTCAACAAGGTTGGGCAGAGGGGCCACGGTCCAATCAAAGGTGGCACAAGGTCGTCGGACTCTTCTCCTTCATCCTCGCAGTATTCATCCCCACCACAGACACCTAGTCCAGATCATACACGTGACACAGATAAACGAGGTAAGTTTTACACATTTATGCTATAATGAAGTTGTTATTAAATAAATTTTTTTGTGCTTTGAGTGAGTGTAAAGAAGTATGAAGTATGTATAAGGTAATCCTGTTCATCTTTGACAAAGAGCTGTATATTTAGGACGTGGTTTTTGCATTGTTTACAGTACTATTGATGAAAATAGAATTTGTAAAAGTAAGCCCTGAAAGTGCATATATCCCACTTAATTGATTTAGAAAATATAAAATGTTATTGAAATATTTAATAGGTAACACATTGTTACATTTTAGTTTTTCTGTGATGCAGGAAGAATGTGTGTATTTTATTTTATTTATTTTCTAATGATGTAGTTACATAATGTTAAACTGGGATGTTTTTGCATCAGGAGTTTGTAACTAAGACATTCATTTTAGTATGTGAATAACAAGCCTTATAGTAATGAAGATAAATATTTAACAAGTGTGTTTGTGTTTCCCCAACTTTGTCTAAGCTTCAGATCTTAGGTCCTCTTTTGTATTCTTTGTTATTTATTCTCTTTATTAGAACAAATGCAACATTTTCTTGTTGCTAAATGATCCTGGGTAATGAGAGCTGTAACAAATTTTGTTTTGTTCAGAATAAATTTCGAAAAACTGACAAAGCAAAAGTATCTTCTTATTGTACTTGAAGTTGATGGAGTTCTAGCTTCATAGAGTCAGCTCTTTCAGACTAATTAGTTGAGATAACAGTGACTAGAAATACACCCTCATTGTTTGACAAACTATTATGGCAATAACTAAAGCAAAATTTTGCTGTTCACTTGATGAAAAGGCTGGTGTGATACTTGCGTTGTCAGCTTTTTATGTGTGTCTTTTTTTCCTATTTTTGGTGTTACAACATTTTGTTAGCTTTGAATAATAGTTGTGATTAACTGTCTTAGGTACATGAGCTCTTTTACTCCTTTAGTATACTCAGTATTAACCCAGTGCCGACAGGTAAAAATGTTTGGCAAGTGGACGTAAGAACGGGATTGTTGGTGAACATCAGCAGTTTCCCCTGTTTGTGTCAGGCTTGATCGGTAATTTGCGAGCGACATTTAGCACCTAAAAGCTTTTATTTTGCTATAATCTATAAACATATTAAAATTTTGAAGGTTTACTTTCATTATAGGTGCTATTGCCTAAAATCTTTACTATATAAATGAAGCCGCTACTATCGGAGAAAAACAAACTCCGTCTGACAAGCTAATGGCGTGGGAATGGGCATGATATGATGCTATCTGTGTTTCGGTCAACAACAGCCTTGGCATGTACGTACATGCCACCCGTCGGCTACGGGTTAAGACCATTTTACTTGAGGTAAAAAATTTTACTTAGGATAATTTGTTTACAAAGTATTGTTCACCAATGCAATGCCTTTTCATTCTCAAGTCAGATGTTATTTTATTTTTATGTTTTTCACAGGTAAAAATGATGGAACTGAACCAGGGGAAGCAGGGGAAACTGTAGGACTAATAGGGTCAGGTGCTAGTGAAGAAGGAACTCCACCCCCATTGCACCATCCCCCTAATCCTGTCCTGATGCCTCCTCACACTGGCTTAGCACAACCCCGTTATGTGCAGTACCAGCCACTAAGCTACGTGGGTTTTCACCAGGCAGGTATAAGGTACCAGGGTTTGCCCTTGTCAGCCCAGACACATGTGGTGGCTCCTAGAAATCCTCTTCCACTGAATGGGGACAAGTCCAGCCGTGAGACTACGCCCCCTGCACCAGTTTCCTTACCGCTGGTTCAGCAAGATCCACAGTGCTGTATACGATCTACTGACAGTAATGTTGCCCCAACCACATCAGCTGGGGGGAGTCATGGGCGTAATGGTGGCTCTCCTCACACAGTACCCTCCCACCCAGATGGTTCTTTGCCTCCTGTAGCTCTCACCCCTGTCCCAAGTATTGCCTCAGCCACCACAGCCCAAGTACCTCCTGGTAATTTGTGTTCTGGAGCAAGACATAGTAATGTACAGTACAATGCCCCAAGTTACCCAGTGCTCATGGGTACACACATGTTTCCTCACCTTCCAGGATTTATGCCAGCCCATAGCTCTGGTTTGTCGAATGGCTTTGTATCCCCTTCATTACCTCCTAACATAGCCTTTCCCCCAATGGGCAATGGAATGAATGCAGAATTTGGTGTATATGGAGGTCAGTATCCGGTGTTAGGAGGTAACTCTCAAGGTGGTGGTGGTGGTGGTGGTGGTCCGGCCACTGCTTGTGGAACCCCAAATGTGATGGGGCCCCCATCCACTCCGGGCCCTGGCCTTGCTGCTGGGCTGCCTTACCCTCACCACTATGTCCTGCCCCACACACCCAATCCGTCCGCCGGTGCAAAGAAGACTTGCTACAACTGTGGGCAGGTGGGTCACCGCGGTGCTGAGTGCAAGGAGGCAAACATAGAGGAAATGTGCAAACGTACCAAGGACCGTCCGGTCTGAGTACAAAATATCATGGTGCAATAATAAAAACACAGCCACCCATTATGCCAGCACTGTGGAACAGAACTCTCAGCACAACTGACAAAGCTACCTTAGGTCAAGGGCTGAAAATTGTGTGTTGATAGTCATCATCATTTGCAGTTTTGAGCATCAAGCTGACTGTGGTTTTAAAGTAAATGTTGTTTTACTTACATAGACTAGTCCATGACGAATGCAGATGCAAGAGTGGTCATGTTATTGGTCAATCTAGTGCCAACAATTTTCCTATCAAAACTCATATTATTTCATCTGATAGGGGTATAATTAGGAATGATGGTTGATATAAGTATGCAGCTGAATTATTTTTCAACAGTGAGAAGTTTATAGTTCTGAAATGAATTTTTATTTATTGAAGATTAAAAGGAATATGTTAAGTATTGTGTATGTTAACACTATTTGTGATTATTGATGAGAATGTAGTCAGTGAGTATTCAGGAGGCCAAAGAAGTAACAGATGATGGATAAGGCCAGTGATATTTATTGTTTAGCTCGTGGAAGATAATTCTGTCAAGGACAGGAAAATCTCTTGCATTATAGTGTCATTAAATTTACTATAAATCACTTTTTTGTTTTGGAAATATAAAAGTGATACCTTGAACAATGCTCAGTAACTTTTTTCACATTGGCAAAAGGTAAATCTTGCATCAAATTCTGTGAGACAGCTTTTTCATCTTATAGTCTAAATCTGGGTATAAAAAGTTCTTTTAGAAATTGTTTGCATGTGTAATTGGAGTTGTGAAGCTTAGTTACTAAGAGGTTGGGTCAATATTTCTTAGAGAAAGTGACTCATAATGTACTTTCTACATTCATTATTTGTATAAAGGCAATCAGATTCTTTGGCAGCTTTAAAAATGCACCAGAGTTTAATGAATCAAATTAAAAGATCATGAAAAAATGACACTCCCTGCCATAACTATAGTGAGATTCATATTACAATACAAGCATCCAAAGAATATATAGAGATTTAGTGCAAATCCAGGTGACTTACTAATGCCCTTTCATGTTTGATTAAAACAGGGTCCAGATGCTTATGCTCATATTACCTGATATTATTATTATTTTATGTGAGGCCATAATATTTTTAAGTCACGTAGTACCCACTAAATAACTTTTTTTTTTTTTTTTAAGTTTTCTTTCTTTTTCTTTAATGTGCCCAGCACCCAGTTTTGTATTACGTTGTATATCTTTAATCACGGTTAGGAGAGAATAGCTCTTTAAAAGGAAGGTTCCATGGAAGACCACAATATCCCCAACTATGTGAATGCACTTTTACAATGTGGGGGCTGCATAATTAAACATTTCTGAAGAAACAAAGGAAAAATAAAATACTTGTGTATACCTGTGCCTCTGAATATATGTAATTGTGTTAGAACTCTAAATGGAGAGACATTAGTACTATGTTCAGTGTTTATTGTACAACTCTCAGATTAGGCATGAATCCTGAAGAAATAAATAATTATAGAAGAGTTCTGAAAGGCAAGACAGTGCTGCTAAGTATAGATATTTCTGCAGTATGCGATCATGGAATTGCTCTCTTCAGCAGTTTGAATATTCAGTTTTCAATATTTTATTCTGAAAGTATGCGAGAGACTGTGGTCAAGCTTGAGAAAACAGCAATAAGTTTAGCGTGGTCAGACATCCATTTTGGGAAATTGTGTTCTTGTTGATATTTGTTTTTGTTTTCATTGTTATTAATTTTTGCATTTTATAAAACAAAATACAAAAAAAAGTGCATATAGATAAAAACAGGAGAGATTATTTTAGCAAAAAGTGGAACAGTTCTTTCTTTATATTTTTTCCCTTTTCTTTTTCCTTTTCTCTGTTTTTCCATTTTATTATCCCTACTTTATCCTAGCCATAAAAAGGAGAAAAATGCCCTTTTTTAAGACCTTGCTTGGTCTTTGGAGATTTCTCTTAATAGTTACAAAGGATTTTTTTTTTCTTATATCCTTTAGGTATTATATCCTCTAAGGAACTTGATCAGAAGAGAGTGGTTCACTTAGCATTGTAATTTGCTTGACAGTTTCTTGTGTTTTATAGCGTTTCTCAAAGGACAGTAGGAAGAGATATATTGAAAAGAATTGAGTGGAGACTCTATATGGACATTTTATAACATGCCATTTTTGTAATGATTATTTTCTTTTCTTCTTTCTTTTCTTTATATTTTCTCTTCTCTTCTCTTTTCTTTGTCTTTATAGGTATTATTTCATAGTGGTAATTTTTGCTCTTAGTATTGTTGAGTTTTTTCTTTCTTTTTTACTACTTTATGTCAATTGTGTGCTAACATTTTTTGTTTATCACTTTTCTTTATGAACTACTTTTACTACTATTACTACTGCTGCTACTGCTGCTGCTGCTGCTGCTGCTGCTGCTGCTGCTGCTGCTGCTGCTGCTGCTGCTGCTGCTGCTGCTGCTGCTGCTACTGCTACTGCTGCTGCTGCTGCTGCTACTGCTACTGCTACTACTGCTACTACTGCTACTACTGCTACTACTATTACTACTATTATTACTACTACTATTATTACTACTACTTTTACTACTACTTTTACTACTACTACTATTACTACTACTACTATTACTACTACTACTATCACTACTACTACTATTACTACTACTATTACAACTACTATTACTACTACTACTACTACTACTACTACTACTGCTACTACTGCTATTTATTTATTTATTTATATATGTATGTATTTATTCATCTACTTTTTTTGGGGGATTAATGTTTGTCTTGTGTGTTGAACACAGTGAACAATAGTGTTCATATTATTATTTGTTATTTATTATTATAAGTGTTGAATATCATCACTATTCTTATAATGATCAAAATGATGATTATTTTTATTATTATTATTATTATTATTATTATTTTTATTATTATTATTGGCATTGTTGTTGTTGTTATTAATCATTATTGATTATTATTATTAATGTTACATCATAACCATTAGTATTGTTAGTATCATTATTTTTACTATCATAATTTCTTTCCTTATAATTGACATTATAGTTACAATAATCATCATTATTATTATTATTACTACTACTACTATTACTACTATTTTGCCCGTTACTCCTTTTAATACTACTATTATTACTGCTATTACTACTATTATGCCTTTTACTCCTTTTACTACTACAATTACATCACTACCACCACCATCGGCACCACCTCCTCTGCCACCATTACCACTGCTGCCGCCACCGCCACTACCAACGCCACCACCCCCGCCACCACCCCTGCCACCACCCACGCCACCACCCCCGCCACCACCCTCGTCACCACCACCCTCGTCACCACCACCACCACCCCCACCGCCACCACCACCCCCGCCGCCGCCGCCACCACCACCCCCCCTGCCACCACCACCCCCGCCGCCGCCACCACCTCCACCACCACCACCACCACCACCACCACCACCACCACCACCACCACCACCACCTCCATCACCACCACCACCACCACCACCACCACCACCATCTCCAACACCAACCCCACCACTAGCACCACCACCACCTCCAGCACCACCACCTCCACCACCCCCACCACCACCACCACCACCACCACCACCACCACAACCACCACCACCACCTCCTCCTCCTCCTCCTCCTCCTCCTCCTCCTCCTCCTCCTCCTCCTCCTCCTCCACCAGTAAAATTACTACTACTACTACCTCTGAAACTACTACTAAAACTCCTTCTACTACCACTAAAACTACTACTAAAACTCCTTCTACTACCACTAAAACTCCTTCTACTACCACTAAAACTCCTCCTATTACCACTAAAACTCCTTCTACTACCACTAAAACTCCTTCTACTACCACTAAAACTACTACTAAAACTCCTTCTACTACCACTAAAACTCCTTCTACTACCACTAAAACTCCTCCTATTACCACTAAAACTCCTTC
>NW_027217614.1:7500-13112 GCF_042767895.1 Penaeus vannamei | reverse complement strand
TGCCATTAAATTTTGGTGGTGATCCAGGACTTATTTTAACGATTCATTAGCACGAAGTGACACGGACGCCACCAGTGTACTTGAGAAAGAGGTGATTTTAATTTACTTCATCATGTTTGTGTATCTTAATTGCATCAGTAACCCTATTACCTTAGCGGAAGTATGACTTCTCTGAGTGCTTCTAATTGATATTGATTCTACTTGTTGCCAGTATTCCCAGTTACGTATATAAAGGATATAGGCTTTTTTGTTCCCTGTATGTAGGCCTATGGTAGAATGTATATTGAAAACAGTGATGATTGATGAAAATAAACATTCTATATCGAACGAATCACTAGACAATGCCGAGAGAAAGGGGGTGGGGGTGGAGAGAGAAAGAGAGGGGGAGAAAGAGGGGTAGAAAGGGAGGGAGGTTAGAATAAAGAAGGAAAAGGAAACCAAAAAAGGGAAGGGGAGATATGGAGAGGGAGTAAGATAGAGAGTAGAGAGAAGAAAAGGAGAGAGGCGGGAAGGGGGAGAAGGAGACGGAGGGAATGCAGAAAGAGGGTGGAGGAAGAAAGGAAATGGGAGAGAGTGGGAGAAGAAAAAAGGAAGGAGAAAGATGAGTGGAGAAGGAAACGGGGAGAGGAAGGAGGAAGGGAGAGTATGAGAGAGAAAGAAAGAGAACGCGAGAGAGAGGAAGAGGGAGAGAGAGAAAGAGAGAGAACGATAGATAGAGAGAAGATTGACATATAAATATAAACAGAAAGTAAAAGAGATAGACAAAAGAAAGGAGGCCGAAACTGAGTCGGTCTTTCGTATGTCTGGGTTATGTCGGTAATTTTGTCTTCCGTCGAGTACGTCACTAAGGTTTAGAGATATTATTATTATTATTATTATTAGATACGTCTGCACTCTCTCGCTCATTCCTTTCTCTTTCTCTCTACCTTACATCTCTCTGTCTGTCTGTCTACCTGTCTCTGTTTAGTTGTCATCCGTCTCTCTCTCTCTTTCTCTCTCCCTCCCTCCCTCCCTCCCTCCCTCCTTCCCCCCACCCTCTCTCTCTCTATGTAGTTTACATCAAAGTCGCTGAAATTGGACCGGTTTTAGCATGTATTATAGTCATTTACCACAGTACCTTACTAGGGTACAAGGCACGTCCGGGTATGTGTGTCTTTTCATTGGCTCGCTTCTTGGCTGCAGGTGAGCGTCTGGTAAGGAGAGATCGCAGGTGAGATACCTGTTACCTGCACTAGTTTATTAGGGAAGTGTTATTAGCATGGATTAATGGTAGTACTTGTAAACCTTGTTGCTGGTGTATACTTTCATCACATGATTCCTGATATTTTATAAGGGCTACTAGGTTTCACAACTCAATGTTTTTTTTAAAGATCCATTCTATGCTGCGTATAATTTTACTTGCATTTATGTACTCATGTTTTTTTTCAGTTGCTTATTATTTTTAGATAACACAGACTTTTTTATATGAATGTTTTAATTCTGAAGATGAAATTAATAAACATGTACCGATATGATGTATTTCCGACGAAACGTGGCGTTGCAAGGCCGTAGACATATTCGGTCTTGGATATTATCGCTTTTTCATTAATTTTATGTGTTTTTTTTTCAAATATCTTCATTTGTAGTTTTATCAGAAATGCTCGTATCTATTGCAATATTTATATGACTTGAACTTTTCCTTCATTTGCCCAGATAGCCATATGGAAGCGCCAATACAACGTCTATGTACTTACAGCTATCTTTACATATGAACATCTTTCGAGTTTAGAAGGAAGACCAAATCTTTTAGTTTATCGTTATGAACGTGACGCTGGATTAGTAGCAAGTTTCTCCTCGAAAATGTTAGTGGTTCGCCGATATATATATATATATATATATATATATATATATATATATATATATATATATATATATATATATATTACAGTGCATTAGGATTATTTACTTGTCAGCTTTTGGTCTTGTCCGATTTTTTTTCTCACATTTTCTCTCTTTTAACGTCGGAGTAAGGTCGAAGATGTATTTTTTTTAGGCGAGGTAGGTATGAAGGAAAAAAATAGAAGGAAATAATGGGAATGTAAAAAAAGAATTAAACCAAAAATAAGTATTTTAGTATATAGATAAAGTACCCAGAATAGAAAGGGTAAAAAAGGGTACAAAAATAGAGCAGAGTAAAATGTGAATAACAAGGAGAAAACAGGTAAAAAAAAAACAAAAATAAAAAAACAAGGTGATGGGAAAAAATATATAAAAAGAAAAATAGAAAACGACAAGGACACAAGGACTGGCTTGCCTAACGGATAAGTTGTCGACGAGGAAAATGCGATAAAAAATAGTAAGTGAAGAGAGATGAAAGCAGAATTAAACCTAAAAGACAAAACTTAACGCCAATACCACGTACCATGCGGCGAAGAGGTTGCCTCGCTTCACTAATATGAAGGGCAGGAATAAGGGGAGACCGATGAGAATCAAGACAAAAACAAAAAGGAAATGCACTGAGGAAGGAAAAATAGAGAAAGAAGAAGAGGAAGAGGCTGGCTCGCTACACAACGTAGAAAGGGAAACCGCGATATGTATTAGAAGAAAAATAACTAAATAAAAATAAAATAGAATAGAATAATTATAGAATATAAAAAATGCATAAAAATCTGAAGGAATAGACTTAAGAAAATAAGGGACTGAACAGAGGAAGTAACAACGGCGCGAGAACTACCTCTACCCCACCTACGGAATATGGAAGAAGCGTAACGCGAAACAACGAATCACTCTAAAGCGAAAGAAACGAAAGGAAGAACGAACAAGAGCAGCACACAGTCCCGAGCTCAGGGGCCGCCTCGCCTCCCGCCGGCTGCTGGGAACTCCCCGCGCGAGGTGACCGGGGGAGGGGGGGGAGGGAGAGGGGCGGGGGCGACCTTCTCCCAAGGAAGCCCCGTCTCGTGAAGCGCCGAGGGAGGAGAGAACGGGTTCCCTCCTCCTCCTGCCGGGGCCGCGTCGGTGGTTCAGGATGTGGTTTTGGAGATGCCGACGTGGTGGTTTCTCAGATCCCGGCGTTGCTTCAGTTGACAGGCGAAAGAAAGGGATTCGAAAGGAAGGTTTCTTGGACGACAATGGAAGGGGAAGTGCTTCGGAAGCGATAGTTGGTGAATAGAAAACAAACAGAAAAAAACAAAAATCAGAGAGCAACAGAAAAAGCAAAAAGCAGACAAAACATGAAGAATAAAGAAACCCAAGATAAAAGCCGCCGAGAGAGGGCAGCGCAAATAACACTCACCGGGGTTTTGGAGATGCCGGCGTGGTGGTTTCTAAGATCCCGGCGCTGCTTCAGGTGACAAGCGAAGCCTCAACGCTCTGGGTGCGAAAGGAAGGCTTCGTGGACGACAATGGAAGGGGAAGTGCTTCTTCGGGAGAGGTAGTAGGTGAATCCCACCTGAATCTGCGAGATAAATTGTTCCGGAGTCTATTTTCGTTAGCTGAGGGAATGAGTTCGAATGTGCAAAGCTCCCCTGACTAGCTTCGAACTCTTGGCACGAAAAGAAGAAATTCACGAGAGACAGGAGAATTTTGATCCTAAAGTGGAAGACGGAAACCCACTGATCTCAGAAGAACTGGATCGACTCTTTCGTTTCTGGAGCCGACGGCGGCCATCTTGGGGGCCGCTTGGCATTGTGTTTATGTTTGTAAAGAACACTTAGAGCAGAGAGATAAAAAAAAAAATAAAAATAATAATAATGCATTTTATGTTTATGCGTGGTATAGGCAGGGGTAGGTATTATCTCTGATAGCTTTTAAAAGCTATTTTGTGTTTACGCAACTAAGGGGAAGGGTCTGCCTGGGATATGAAAAAGATCGAAAAATATATTTCTAGAAAATATCAATTCGGCAAGATTCCTCTATGCGTCATAGAAGTTTAAAAGTGGATTTTGCAAATATGCAGATGCAACATATTTTGTGTAACCCAACACCTATTGCGCATCGCCCATAATGGACATATCAAGACCTAGATGGTCCGCGTTTGATGTATATGGATGCTAGGTGAATGTTGCAATGTAACTAACAATTATGTAGCCATTCAGCAACGTTATATGGAGGTAACTACTACAACTGCAAAGCGGTCCCACCAAGATGGCGTCAAATTTTGGTTTTATCGAGATCAGTGCGAAGCTCCGAACGTCTGCGCGAAACACCAAACACCGAAACAAAATCTCCAGAACCTGAACTATTGAAGCCCTAGAGACAAATTCACAATAACGATCACTTACATAAAAAAAAGTCATGAAACCAGAAATGACGAACCGTTACACGCGTCTGAGACCCTGGATCTAGAACCGAAACCCGAACGAACCCCAGCCAACCCAAATGAACCCCGCCCAAACCAAACGAATTTGTCAACCCAGATGGACCCCAAAAGCCTATAAAAGAAGAAAGAAGAAGAGCGAACCCCAACCAACCCGAACGATGCCCATAACAAACCCGCTAGCCGATGCTAATCAACCAACCGAAACAACGCCTGCTATTCGCACAACATTCGAGCTTCTTGTGCGAATAGCGAGACAAGGTCATCATCATTAGCGACGGGGTGCAATTAAGAGCGTCATACACCATCAGACAGGCGAGGGGCGGGTTTTAACGGGTTTTAACGACGGTTCATCCTGGTGGGTTTTTTAATAGCCATGAATTGACGCCCGCCGCGTGTGGGTGTGGGCGGGGCTCGTGTCGAGAAAGTGTTGGGATGGATGGGCGCTACCGCTTTTTATGGCTGTAATTTGGGTTGGTGGGTGGCGTTTTTTCGGTTTATTGGTTTGTGTGTCTGGGATGGTGGTGTGATGATCGTCGTCGTAATCACCATCATCGGCTTCATCATCACCATCACTATCATCGACACCATCACTATCAACACCATACCGTCACCACCGCCATCACCACCTCCACCTTCACCACCACCACCACCACTACTACTACTACTACTACTACTACTACTACTACTACTACTACTACTACTACTACTACTACTACTACTACTACTACTACTACTACCACCACCACCACCACCATCACCATCGCCATCGCCATCGCCACCATCACCATCACCATCGCCACCATCACCATCGCCGCCTTCGGATTCCACCTCATCATCATCACTATCACCATCATTTACATCATAAATATGTTTAGAAATGTGTTCCCTTTCTCCTTCCTTCCTTTTCCTCCAGCTTTACCCATTCCTTCCCACCTCCCTCCCTCCCCCTTCTCTCTGTCCCTCCCTCCTTTCCCCCCTTACCTCTTCCCTCCCATCTCTCTCCCTCCGTCCCTCCCCATCCTCCTTTCCTTTCCGTCCCTCCCTCCTCCCCCTCCCTCCCTCGTCCTTTACCCACTCCTTCCCCCTCCCCCTTTCCCCCTATATAACTCCCTCCCTACCCCCTTACCTCTCCCTTCCCTCCTTTACTCCCTCCCTCCTTACCTCTCCCCTCCTATCCCTCCCTCCCTCCCCATCCTCCTTCCCCCATCCTCTCCCCTCCTATCCCTCCCTTCCTCTCCCCTCCCTCCCTCCTTTCCCCCCTTACCTCTTCCCTCCTATCCCTCCCTCTCTCTTCCTTTCCCACCCTTACCTCTCC
>NW_027217614.1:0-2500 GCF_042767895.1 Penaeus vannamei | reverse complement strand
ACACACACACACACACACACACACACACACACACACACACACACACATATATATATATATATATATATATATATATATATATATATATATATATATATATACAGAGAGAGAGAGAGTGTATATGTGTGTGTGAGAGAGAGAGACGAAAAAAAGAGAGAGAGGGGGGAGGGGCGTGGAGGTTCTGGCGGTGTGTGTGTGCTTGTAAGTATGACGGACATGCGGCTCCCTTTCGAGTTATAGCTGTGCCCCCCCCCCCCCCCTCACAAACACACACTAAACACGCAGTCTCTGTGCCGGTCACCTCTCTCTCTCTCTCTCTCTCTCTCTCTCTCTCTCTCTCTCTCTCTCTCTCTCTCTCTCTCTCTCTCTCTCTCTCTCTCTCTCTCTCTCTCACCCCCAATCCGCAAGAAAACAACTAAACAATATTACCATCCCCCTTCTCCCTACCTCTCCCATTCCCCTTTCCATTTCCCCTTCTTTCTTCCTTTCCACTTTCCCCTTCTTTCCCCCCCATCCCATCTCCCTCTCTTTCTTCCTTTCCTCTTCTTCCCCCCCCCCCCATCCCATTCCCCCATCAAAAAAAAAAAAAAAAAAAAAAAATCTTGACATCCTCTGAGACTTTTAACGGACGCTTAGTGACATTAGCTTTTTAAATCCACTGACATTAGCTGATCAACCTCGGCGGTAAGTGCTAGGTCACGATTCTCTTGTCTAGGTGGATAAGGGGAAGGGGGGTTGGGGAGGGGGGGAAGAGGGGGAAGGAAGGAAAGCGGGGGAATAGGGGGGGGCGGGGGAAGGGGGATGTCAGAAAGGAAGAGAAGGAGTCGTAGAGAAGAAAAGGGGATGGAGGGATGAAGGGAAATGGAGGGAAGGGGGTAGAGGGACGGGGGAGAAGGGTGGAGGAGGAGTGATTGAAAGGGGAGAGGGATGGAAGGATGAAGGTGTGGGAGGGAAGAGGAGGGGGAAGGGAGGTGTACGGATGGTGGGGGTGAGGGGGGAAGGGAGGTAGACGAATGAAGGGGGATGGAGGAAGGGAGGTAGAAGGAAGAGGGGAGGTAGGGGTAGAAGGACGGAGGAGGGAGGAGGAGGGGAAAAGAAGGAGGAAAGGGGATGGAAGTCGTAGAAAGAACAAAAGGGGATGGATGGATGAAGGAGGGGGAAGGGAGGGGAGGGGTAGAAGGAGGAGGGATAAGGAAGGGAGGTAGGAGGAAGAAGGAGAGGGGGAAAGGAGTAAGAAGGAGGAGGGAGAAGGGGAAAGGGCATAGGAAGACGAAGATGGGAGAGAATAGATATAGAAAGGGATAGGAGGATTGAAGGGGGGAGGGGGGTAGGTAGACGAAAGGGTCACCGAATTATGTTGAAAGCCTCTTGTCGTCTCTCTGTTGATTCGAGTCGAGGAGGAAAGAGTAAACAACAGAAGAACGTTTACGTGCGATACAAAAAGAAAAAAAAAGAAGAAAAAAAATAGAAAAGAAAAAAAATCGAGTACCCGGTGCATTTGGAAAGGGAGAAGGACAGAGAGGGAGAGGGAGAGAAAGGGGGATGAAAGGGGAGAAGGAGGGGGAGAGATTAGACAAAGGGAGCGGGATCGAGAAAGGGAAAGAGATTAGGAGAGCTAGAGAGAGGAGAGAGGAGAAAGGAAGAGGAAGAAGGAGAAAAGAGAGAGAGAGAAAAAAAAAAACGAGAGGGAGACTAACATAGAATGCGCAGACGACACAGAAAAAAGTAAAAAAAAAAAAAAAAAAAAAAGTCAGACCTAAAAAAAAAACTGCAAAAAAAAAAAAATAATAAAAAAAATAATAAAAAAAAAAGTATTAAGAAATAGATTTATGGTGATTATAGTCTCGGACCATGTAATAAGAATCGAATTTTACGAGCCCGGAATCCACCGCCGAAGACACGCCCGCGGGGTAACGTCTCGGAGGAACCGGGTGGCGCGGGTGACAAGTTCTCGCGCCCACGACGTCCTGTGCAATGGGCGTCGAGGAGGAATCTTTCGTTTTTTGTTGTTGTTTTTTTAATTTCTATTTGCTTTCTTTATTTGTCTTTGGTTTTGTTATTTTTTAATCTTTAGTTTCGTTTTTTTTTTTGTAGAGAAAGAGAGAGAGAGAGACAGAGAGAAAGAAAGAAAGAAAGAGAAAGAAATAACCAAAGAAAAAGAGAAAAACAGATCCTAATAAAGAGAGAAAAAGACAAAGAAAGACGCAAAGAGAAACGGATCACAAGACAGACAGGCTGACGTGGAGAAAGCGAAAGACAGAGAGAGAGAGAGCAAGACAGACACAGAAAGAGATTGAGAAAGAGAGAGAGAGAGAGCAAGAAAGGCAGAGAGAAAGAGACAGACAGACAGACAGGAAGAGAGAGGGGGGGGGGGGTACGGGGGAGAGAGAGCGAGGCGCATCTCCACGAAGCAGCTTCTTGCCATCAATCCGAGAAGTGTGACTGGCTCAAAGGAGGGAATCTCCGGGGCTCTTCAGGGGAAGTGTGGCGACGCCCCCCC
>NW_027217613.1:7500-13112 GCF_042767895.1 Penaeus vannamei | reverse complement strand
AAAGAAGAAAAGAAGAAAAGGAAGAGAGGAGGAGGAGGAGGAGAAAGAGAAGAGGAGGAAAGGTGAGAGAAAAGGGTCACAATGTGTTCTTTGTAGTTCATTGATTAAAAAAAAAAGAAAAAAGGAAAAAAGAGGGATGATGTTATTACTTTGATGGAAATATTATACTTAATGGCGGCATAACCCTTTGATGGTATAACAGATAATTGACGTCGAATTAAAGTACTTAATAGCCGTGAATTACCATATTATAATGATGCCATTATCATTATCATTGGCGTGGGCGCATCTGTTATTATAATGCTTTACTAAAATTGAATTTTTTATTATCATCATCATAATATTCATTGTAATCATTACCATTATCTTTATTATGATGATTATTATTATCATTATTATTATTATCATCGTTATTATTTTTACCATTATCATTATTATTATCATTATTGTTATTATCATCATCATCATTATCATTATTGTTAGCATTATTACCATTGTTATCGCTGTTACTATTATTGTTATTATTATCATCATTATCACCAACACTATTTTCATTAATATCATGATTATCATTATTACTATCATTATCATTGTTATCATCATTATTGCTATTGTCCTTGTTGTTGTTGTTATCATCATTATTGATGTTATTAATTCCATAATTATTTTCATTATTATCATTATGATTATGATGCTATCATCATTATTGATACAATATTTGTCATTATCATTATCATTACAATTTCATTGTTATAATATTATCACCATTATCATTATTACCATCATTATCGTTTTTACTATCATTACTGTCATTATAATAATTATCATTGCTGTTAATACTATCATTATTATGCTTATCATCATTGTTATGATCACTATCATTATTATTGTAATTATTATTCGTATGATCATTATTATTGTCATTGTCATTATCATTATCATTATCATCAATACCATTATCATTATTATTACCATCAGTACCATTATTATCATTGTTATCATTACTATCATTATTGTTATTTTTTATCATTATTATCATAAACATCATTATCATTATTATTGTGATCATTATTCTAGTTATTGTTACTATTGTCATGATTATCATTACTGCTATTTTCATTATCATTATCATTATGATAATTCTTATCATCATCATCATTATTATTATTATAATTATTACTAATGTTATTTTTATTATTATTATTATTATTGTTACCCTTAATATTATCATTATTATTATTACCATTATCATTATCACTTTTATCACCTTTATCACTTTTAATGTTATCATTATTATCACCATCATCATAGTCATTATCATCATTATCATCACGTTCACCTCCCAACGCCTCACCCCTCCCACACCCCCGACCCCTCTCGACCTCCCGAACGAATGACCCGTGACCCGCGTTGACCTGTCATGCCACGATTCGCCTGCCCTCTCGTTGCCCTCCCCGAGGCAAGGCGCACAGCAAGAAGTACGTGGGTGGAAAAGATATTAATGTTTCCTGCACATTTTTTTTTTTTATAGTGTGTGCGTGCGTTTTGCCAACTTTTATGATGTTCTGTTTGAGCGAAAATCCCCCAGTGCGGGTCTGTGCGTGAATAAAGTGAAGCGCATTAGAAGAAATGTATTTTTGTTTGTCTGTGTATGCACACACATACATACACATACACACGCGCGCACACACACACACACACACACACACACACACACACACACACACACACACACACACACATATATATATATATATATATATATATATATATATATATATATATATATATATACATATGTATGTGTTTGTGTATGTATATATATGTATACACATACATACATGCATGAATAATCATATATATATATGTATATATATATATATATATATATATATATATATATATATATATATATATATATGTAAATATATACACACACACACATATATATATATATATATATATATATATATATATATATATATATACATATATATATATATATATATATATATATATATATATATATATATATATATATATATAACTGTTTCGGAATCTTCCTGGAATCCATCCTCAGGTCTGTGTGTGTGTGTTTATGTGTGCATGTGAGTATACACATACATACAAGCATAAACAAACAAAACATATACATATAGACATATATGTATATATATGCATGTATTTATATTTATACATATATACATCTACACACATGTATAGGTATAATCATATATATATATATATATATATATATATATATATATATATATATATATATATATATACATATATATACATATGTGTATATATACATATATACATACATATACATATATATATATATATATATATATATATATATATTTAATATATATATATATATTTATATATATATATACATATATATATATTTATATATATATGTATATATCATATATCATATATCATATATATATATATATATATATATATATATATATATATATATATATATATGTATATATATACATATACATATATATACATATATATATATATATATATATATATATATATATATATATATATATATATATGTGTGTGTGTGTGTGTGTATGTGTGTGTGTGTGTGTGTGTGTGTGTGTGTGTGTGTGTGTGTATATATATATATATATATATATATATATATATATATATATATATATATGTATTTATATATATGTACATATATATATGTATATAACACACACATAATATATATATATATATATATATATATATATATATATATATATATATATATATGTGTGTGTGTGTGTGTGTGTGTGTGTGTGTGTGTGTGTGTGTGTGTGTGATATGTGTGTATATATATAACACACACATAATATATATATATATATATATATATATATATATATATATATATATATATATATATATATATATATACACATCTACACACATGTATAGGTATAATCATATATATATATATATATATATATATATATATATATATATATATATATATATATATATATATGTGTGTGTGTGTGTGTGTGTGTGTGTGTGTGTGTGTGTGTGTGTGTGTGTGTGTACATATATATATGTATATAACATATATATATATATATATATATATATATATATTTATATATACATGTATATATACATACGAGTATGTATGTATATACATGTACTCGTATGTATATATAAATGAATAGATAAATAAATAGATAAATAAATAATAAATAAATATATGTAAACATATATAGATATAGATGTGTGTGTGTGTGTGTGCAGGCTAATAATTCTCATATATCATGGCACATTTCTACACACAAACGAGAACTGTAGAAACATATTCTTTATACCCTTATGCTTCACATCTTTATCACAATTCTCTCTAACCTGAGGACCAAAAAAAGAAAAAAATGAAAATAAAATCTTTCTTCTCCTCTTCCCTCTTTGTCTCTGTTCTTTGCATCAGTTCTTTCGTCCTCTTTCTAACTCCACTTTTGGCACGCCCGGTATTCTCTCGTGAGATGAAAATCGCCTTGGGTGACGGAGGGCGCGAGACAAGAGTCAAAGAAGCGGGAAGTTTCTAGATTTTTTTTTTTTTCTTTCGTTTCTCTTTTGGACGGAGGAGGAATGAGGAGGCATGCGTGACTGTGCGTTTTTGGTTTTGTTTTGTTCTGTCTGTCTCTTTCTCCATCTTTTTTTTCTCCATGTCTCTCTTTCTCTCTCTTTCTTTCTCGCCTTTTCTCTCTTTCTCTTTCCTTTTCTCCCCTTCTCTCTTTCTCTCTCGTTCTTTTTCTCTCCTCTCTTTCATTCTCTTCCCTTTTCTCTGTCTCTTCCTCTCTTTTTCCTTTTCTCCCCTTTCCCTCTCTCCTTCTTTGTCTCTCCTGCCTCCACCTCCCGCTCTGCTTTTGTGTCCACTTGACTAATTGGTTGTGGCGCCGTAACGCTGACTGCTTGCACGATGCGCGCGAAGACACACACGAAACATTCGCACAGAGACGCACACACACTCAAACAGAAACAAACATAAAAGCAAACGCACATATACACACAAACAGACACGCACACAAAGATTCGTATACACACAAGTACACACGTAGACGTAATGTGTCTAAGCGTTCCATTAATGCGAAAATGCATTCGCAACTAAGTTAAGATGAGATGAATGCAAAGTTTTGCAGTTGCAGATTCGCACAGGGTCATAAATAACAAGACGGTATTCTTTTCTTTCTTTTCTTATATATTTTTTATGTCTTTGGAATCCTTGGGGAATTTAACCGTATGTCATATTCGAAGAAAAGGAGAAATGTGTTTGCTTATGTGATCATCGTGGGTGTTTTATTGTTAAAGTGCGGCAAAGAATTCGTTATATTCAAAGGTATGTTTACATAGTTTTTTGTTTTGTTTGAACTGGTGTATTTTTAGAGGTATTCGCACATGAAAGAAATAATGGAATCTCATAAATTCCCTTTTTTTCCCGAAGAGGTCATAAAATCAACCGATATTTCCAAATTTCGAGGGTCATTCTTGTCGGGAATAATGGTACCCGGATGTGTCGTTTCCTTTTTCCCTGCGTCACGAGTGATGGATAATTTCGAAAAAGATGTGACATTATCGCCGTGTACACACCTTCAAACGAAAACGGGTACACATCCACACTCACCTACATATAGGATTTACAGAATGTACACACTTACGCGAACGCTGTGACGTCACCCACACAACGATCTATGTGCTAAGTGTGTGGCTACCGCTTTATCAATATCCAAGTGTAACAGCCCATAAAATGATAAGATAGAATTGAACCCGACGTTTTATTCCCTCAGATGATTATTTTTCGATATCGCGAAAGGGTAAGATTATCGGAGAAAACCAACATTTCGCCGCCGTTTGTTTGTGAGTTCCTCCTTCCCGCCAAAAATGGTCGGTGGTTCTCGACGTCGTTGCAACTGAAGGTTAGTTGAGTGCTTAACAATAGGGTCCGCACATAACCCTTTTATTTGTGGGTAAAAAGAGAAAATAATAGGTAAATAGAATAGATAAGAAAAAACAGCTTACGTCATAATCAAGCCCCAAGTGTTGTCTTTCCTTTTATTGGTCTGAGGTCATGACGTCATCCATTTTTTTCCCGCCAAAATAGATTCGAATTGACGTAGCGTCTTTGTGCTGTGCTTGTCATGGAAGAAAATGAAAAATCCAATGAATCTCTGCATAAAAAGGAGAAAAGGAGAAACAAAGAGTTAGGAAAGAACGACGTACACTGTGGTGCATCGTTACAATATTATTGAATAAGCTTATTTTCTACTGTTGCTTTTATTATAATGACTATCATAATTCATACTATTATCCTTGTATTTATAATAGTAATGATAATAATAATGATCATAATAATAACAATGGCAATAATAATGGTGATAATGATATTAATAATGATGAAAAATAATAATGATAATTACTATCATCATCATTATTGTTATAATATTTCTTATTAATGTTCTATAACACTATCATCACTAACATTACCGTCATTATCATCATTATTATCATCATTATCATTGTTATTATTATTATTACTATTATTATTGTCGTTGTTTTTATTATCATTATCATCA